>NC_135562.1:20580625-20758125 GCF_964340395.1 Glandiceps talaboti | reverse complement strand
TCTGCTCTGGATGTAGCCCTGATTCAAAAAGATATCCGTATTACCTTTGCTATAAATTTGAATAAAATAATTTAATTTCATGAAGAATTTCACTATAGACTATTTCTCGGCGATGGTCCGGGTAGCTTGCATTTAATACATTTAATACATTTAATACATTTAGTGCATTTAATACATTCTAGAGTTGCACGAAATACATTCTATTTCTTGGCGATGGTCCGGGTAGCTTGCATTTCATACATTTAATACATTTAATACATTTAATACATTCTAGAGTTGCACGAAATACATTCTATTTCTTGGCGACGGTCCGGGTAGCTTGCATTTAATACATTTAATACATTTAATACATGTAATACATTTAATGCATTTAATACATTCTAGCGGTGCACGAAATACATTCTATTTCTCGGCGATGGTCCAGGTAGCTTGCATTTAATACATTTAATACATTTAATACATTCTAGCGGTACACGAAATACATTCTATTTCTCGGCGATGGTCTGGGAAGCTTGCATTTAATACATTTAATACATTCTAGAGTTGCACAAAACACATTCTATTTCTTGGCGACGGTCCGGGTAGCTTGCATTTAATACATTTAATACATTTAATACATGTAATACATTTAATGCATTTAATACATTCTAGCGGTGCACGAAATACATTGTATTTCTCGGCGATAGTCCAGGTAGCTTGCATTTAATACATTTAATACATTCTAGCGGTACACGAAATACATTCTATTTCTTGGCGATGGTCCGGGTAGCTTGCATTTAATACATTTAATGCATTTAGATGTATTAATTGCAAGGTCCCGTACCGTCTCCCGATACTAGAATGTATTTCGTGCAACTCTAGAATGTATTAAATGAATTAAATGCAAGGTCCCGTACCGTCTCCAATACTAGAATGTATTTCGTGCAACTCTAGAATGTATTAAATGTATTAATTGCAAGGTCCCGTACCGTCTCCCGATACTAGAATGTATTTCGTGCAACTCTAGAATGTATTAAATGTATTAAATGCAAGGTCCCGTGCCGTCTCCTGATACTAGAATGTATTTCGTGCAACTCTAGAATGTATTAAATGTATTAAATGCAAGGTCCCGTACCGTCTCCCGATACTAGAATGTATTTCGTGCAACTCTAGAATGTATTAAATGTATTAAATGCAAGGTCCCGTACCGTCTCCCGATACTAGAATGTATTAAATGTATTAAATGTATTAAATGCAAGGTCCCGTACCGTCTCCAATACTAGAATGTATTTCGTGCAACTCTAGAATGTATTAAATGTATTAAATGCAAGGTCCCTTGCCGTCTCCCGATACTAGAATGTATTTCGTGCAACTCTAGAATGTATTAAATGTATTAAATGCAAGGTCCCTTACCGTCTCCCGATACTAGAATGTATTTCGTGCAACTCTAGAATGTATTAAATGTACTAAATGCAAGGTCCCGTACAGTCTCCAATACTAGAATGTATTTCGTGCAACTCTAGAATGTATTAAATGTATTAAATGCAAGGTCCCGTACCGTCTCCAATACTAGAATGTATTTCGTGCAACTCTAGAATGTATTAAATGTATTAAATGCAAGGACCCGTACCGTCTCCCGATACTAGAATGTATTAAATGTATTAAATGCAAGGTCTCGTACCGTCTCCCGATACTAGAATGTATTTCGTGCAACTCTAATTTGTCGGCGATGGTCCGGGTGGCTTGCATTTCATACATTTAATACATTTAATACATTCTAGAGTTGCACGAAATACATTCAATATCTCGGCGATGGTCCGGGTAGCTTGCAATACATTTAATGCATTGAATACATTCTAGAGTTGCACAAAACACATTCTATTTGTCGGCGATGGTCCGGGTAGCTTGCATTTAATACAATTAATGTTTTTAATACATTTAATACATTCTAGAGTTGCACGAAATACATTCTATTTATCGGCGATGGTCCGGGTAGCTTGTATTTAATACAATTAATGCATTTAATACATTCTAGAGTTGCACGAAATACATTCTATTTCTCGGCGATGGTCCGGGTAGATTGCATTTTGTACATTAATACATTTAATGATTTCAATACATCTGGAGTTGCACGAAATACATTCTTTTTCTCGGCGATGGTCCGGTAGAGTAACTTCTCTTTCAAAAATGTAAAACGTGCATGAGTTAAATGTAAAAAATGTATTTCGTGCAAAATATCTGACTTCTGGCCATGGATGAGATATGTCTGACTGTAGTATTCTCACTAGTTACCACAGACATGTAACTGTCTGTGGTAGTTACATTCTGTACCCATGATCTGCTACATATACGTATACACCTCACAGTACTTGAATAGTACATTAGACAATATACATACACACTGAATAATGCAAGAACGTTAGAGCAAGTTTAAACGAATAAGTGAACATTTATTTATTTTATTTATTTCTTCTCTTTCTATGTACAACCCTTTGAATCTTCTCGTTAATACTCCTTAGGGAGGTGCCAGGGGAGGTACTCCTATTCAAAATGAATGAATTATGAATATTGAACTAGTAGTCGATTAGTTGTTAATGTAGTGGTCGGCTATTTGTTAATGTAGTGGTCTGCTAGTTGTTAATGTAGTGGTCGGTTAGTTGGCAATGTAGTGGTTGGCTAGTTGTTTATGTAGTGGTCGGCTAGTTGGCAATGTAGTGGTCGGATAGTTGTTAATGTAGTGGTCGTATAGTTGTTAATGTAGTGGTCGGCTAGTTGGCAATGTAGTGGTCGGCTAGTTGTTAATGTAGTGGTCGGTTAGTTTGCAATGTATACGTAGTGATCGGCTAGTTGTTAATGTAGTGGTCGGCTAGTTGTTAATGCAGTAGTTGGCTAGTTAGCAATGTAGTGGTCGGCTAGTTGTTAATGTAGTGGTCAGATAGTTGTTAATGTAGTGGTCGGCTAGTTGTCAATGTAGTGGTCGGCGAGTTGACAATGTAGTGGTCGGCTAGTTGTTAATGTAGTGGTTGGTTAGTTGTTAATGTAGTAGTCGGCTAGTTGTTAATATAGTAGTCGGTTAGTTGTTAATGTAGTAGTCGGCTAGTTGGTAATGTAGTGGTCGGCTAGTTGTTAATGTAGTGGTCGGCTAGTTGTTAATGTAGTGGTCAGCTAGTAGGCAAGTTGTAGTGGTCGGCTAGTTGTTAATGTAGTTGTCGGCTAGTTGTTAATGTAGTGGTCAGCTAGTAGGCAAGTTGTAGTGGTCGGCTAGTTGTTAATGTAGTGGTGGGCTAGTTGGCAATATAGTGGTCGGATAGATGGTAATGTGGTCTGCTAGTTGTTAATGTAGTGGTCGATTAGTTGTTAATGTAGTGGTCGGTTAATTGGCAATATAGTAGTCGGCTAGTTGTTAATATAGTGGTCGGTTAGTTGTTAATGTAGTGGTCGGTTAGTTGTTAATGTAGTGGTCGGCTAGTTGTTAATGTAGTGGTCGGCTAGTTGTTAATGTAGTGGTCGGCTAGTTGTTAATGTAGTGGTCGGTTAGTTGGCAATGAAGTGGTCGGGTAGTTGTTGATGTAGTGGTGGGCTAGTTGTTAATTTTTCTCATGGCCTACCTGACAGAGCGTGCGTTTCTTTAATCTGGCAAAAATATTAAACCAGATTGACGCCCTCTATGTCAGGATTGGAAAAAAACAAACGTAATTTGACCACCCAACAAGCGTGTATATCTGAACGAACATTTTAGGTGAAACATAAGAACATTATTGTAGTGGTCGGCTAGTTAATTAATGTAGTGGTCGGCCAGTTGTTAATGTAGTGGTCGGCTAGTTGGCAATGTAGTGGTCGGCTAGTTGTTAATGTAGTGGTCGGCTAGTTGGCAATGTAGCGGTCGGCTAGTTGTTAATGTAGTGGTCGGCTAGTTGTTTATATAGTGGTCGGCTAGTTGTTAATGTAGTGGTCGGCTAGTTGTTAATGTAGTGGTCGGCTAGCTGTTAATATAGTGGTCGGCTAGTTGGCAATGTAGTGGTCGGCTAGTTGTTAATATAGTGGTCGGCTAGTTGTTAATGTAGTGGTCGGCTAGTTGGCAATGTAGTGGTCGGCTAGTTGTTAATGTAATGGTCGGCTAGTTGGCAATGAAGAGGTCGGCTAGTTCGTAATGTAGTTGTCGGTTAGTTGTTTATGTAGTGGTCGGCTAGTTGTTAATGTAGTAGTCGGCTAGTTGTTAATGTAGTGGTCAGTTAGTTGGCAATGCAGTGCTCGGTTAGTTGGCAATGAAGTGGTCGGGTAGTTGTTGATGTAGTGGTGGGCTAGTTGTTAATTTTTCTCATGGCCTACCTGATAGACCGTGCGTTTCTTTAATCTGGCAAAAGTAATAAACAAGATTGGAAAAAAACCAAACGTAATTTGACCACCCAACAAGCGTGTATATCTGAACGAACATTTTAGGTGAAACATGAAAACATTAATGTAGTGGTCGGCTAGTTGTTAATGTAGTGGTCGGCTAGTTGTTAATGTAGTGGACGTCGGCTAGTTGACAATGTAGTGGTCGGCTAATTGTTAATGTAGTGGTCGGCTATTTGAATGTAGTGGTCGGCGAGTTGACAATGTAGTGGTCGGCTAGTTGTTAATATAGTGGTCGGATAGTTGTTAATGTAGTGGTCGGGTAGTTGTTAATGTAGTGGTCGGCTAGTTGTCAATGTAGTGGTCGGATAGTTGTTAATGTAGTGGTCGGTTAGTTGTTAATGTAGTGGTCGGGTAGTTGTTAATGTAGTGGTCGGGTAGTTGTTAATGTAGTGGTCGGTTAGTTGTTAATGTAGTGGTCGGTTAGTTGTTAATGTAGTGGTCGGCTAGTTGTCAATGTAGTGGTCGGATAGTTGTTAATGTAGTGGTCGGTTAGTTGTTAATGTAGTGGTCGGGTAGTTGTTAATGTAGTGGTCGGGTAGTTGTTAATGTAGTAGTCGGTTAGTTGTTAATGTAGTAGTCGGGTAGTTGTTAATGTAGTGGTCGGGTAGTTGTTAATGTAGTGGTCGGCTAGTTGTTAATGTAGTAGTCGGTTAGTTGTTAATGTAGTGGTCTGCTAGTTGTTAATGTAGTGGTCGGCTAGTTGTTAATGTAGTGGTCGGCTAGTTGTTAATGTAGTGGTGGGTTAGTTGTTAATGTAGTGGTCGGCTAGTTGTTAATGTAGTGGTCGGCTAGTTGTTAATGTAGTGGTGGGTTAGTTGTTAATGTAGTAGTCGGCTAGTTAGCAATGTAGTAGTCGGGTAGTTGTTAATGTAGTGGTCGGGTAGTTGTTAATGTAGTGGTCGGATAGTTGTTAATGTAGTGGTCGGGTAGTTGTTAATGTAGTGGTCGGCTAGTTGTCAATGTAGTGGTCGGCTAGTTGTTAATGTAGTGGACGTCGGCTAGTTGGCAATGTAGTGGTCGGCTAATTGTTAATGTAGTGGTCGGCTATTTGAATGTAGTGGTCGGCGAGTTGACAATGTAGTGGTCGGCTAGTTGTTAATATAGTGGTCGGATAGTTATTAATGTAGTGGTCGGGTAGTTGTTAATGTAGTGGTCGGCTAGTTGTCAATGTAGTGGTCGGCTAGTTGTTAATGTAGTGGTCGGTTAGTTGTTAATGTAGTGGTCGGGTAGTTGTTAATGAAGTAGTCGGCTAGTTGTTAATGTAGTGGTCGGATAGTTATTAATGTAGTGGTCGGGTAGTTGTTAATGTAGTAGTCGGCTAGTTGTTAATGTAGTGGTGGGTTAGTTGTTAATGTAGTGGTCGGGTAGTTGTTAATGTAGTAGTCGGCTAGTTGTTAATGTAGTGGTCGGCTAGTTGTTAATGTAGTGGTCGGATAGTTATTAATGTAGTGGTCGGGTAGTTGTTAATGTAGTAGTCGGCTAGTTGTTAATGTAGTGGTGGGTTAGTTGTTAATGTAGTGGTCGGCTAGTTGTTAATGTAGTGGTGGGTTAGTTGTTAATGTAGTGGTCGGCTAGTTGTTAATGTAATGGTCGGATAGTTGTTAATGTAGTGGTCGGCTAGTTGTTAATGTAGTGGTCGGTTAGTTGTTAATGTAGTTGTCGGCTAGTTGTTAATGTAGTGGTCAGCTAGTAGGCAATTGTTAAGTTGTAGTGGTCGGCTAGTTGTTAATGTGGTGGTGGGCTAGTTGGAAATGTAGTGGTCGGATAGTTGGTAATGTGGTCGGATAGTTGTTAATATAGTGGTCGGCTAGTTGTTAATGTAGTAGTCGGCTAGATGTTAATGTAGTGGTCAGCTAGTAGGCAAGTTGTAGTGGTCGGCTAGTTGTTAATGCAGTGGTGGGCTAGTTGGCAATGTAGTGGTCGGATAGTTGGTAATGTGGTCTGCTAGTTGTTAATGTAGTGGTCGGCTAGTTGTTAATGTAGTGGTCAGCTAGTAGGCAAGTTGTAGTGGTCGGCTAGTTGTTAATGTAGTTGTCGGCTAGTTGTTAATGTAGTGGTCAGCTAGTAGGCAAGTTGTAGTGGTCGGCTAGTTGTTAATGTGGTGGTGGGCTAGTTGGCAATGTAGTGGTCGGTTAGTTGGCAATATAGTAGTCGGCTAGTTGTTAATATAGTGGTCGGCTAGTTGTTAATGTAGTGGTCTGCTAGTTGTTAATGTAGTGGTCGATTAGTTGTTAATATAGTGGTCGGCTAGTTGTTAATGTAGTGGTCTGCTAGTTGTTAATGTAGTGGTCGATTAGTTGTTAATGTAGTGGTCGATTAGTTGGCAATGTAGTGGTCGGTTAGTTGGCAATATAGTAGTCGGCTAGTTGTTAATGTAGTGGTCGGTTAGTTGTTAATGTAGTGGTCGGCTAGTTGTTAATGTAGTGGTCGGTTAGTTGGCAATGAAGTGGTCGGGTAGTTGTTGATGTAGTGGTGGGCTAGTTGTTATTTTTTCTCATGGCCTACCTGACAGAGCGTGCGTTTCTTTAATCTGGCAAAAATATTAAACCAGATTGACGCCCTCTATGTCAGGATTGGAAAAAAACAAACGTAATTTGACCACCCAACAAGCGTGTATATCTGAACGAACATTTTAGGTGAAACATAAGAACATTATTGTAGTGGTCGGCTAGTTAATTAATGTAGTGGTCGGCCAGTTGTTAATGTAGTGGTCGGCTAGTTGGCAATGTAGTGGTCGGCTAGTTAATTAATGTAGTGGTCGGCCAGTTGTTAATGTAGTAGTTGGCTAGTTAGCAATGTAGTGGTCGGCTAGTTGGCAATGTAGTGGTCGGCTAGTTGTTAATGTAGTGGTCGGCTAGTTGTTAATGTAGTGGTCGGCTAGTTGTTAATGTAGTGGTCGGCTAGTTGGCAATGTAGCGGTCGGCTAGTTGTTAATGTAGTGGTCGGCTAGTTGTTAATGTAGTGGTCGGCTAGTTGTTAATGTAGTGGTCGGCTAGTTGTTAATGTAGTGGTCGGTTAGTTGGCAATGAAGTGGTCGGGTAGTTGTTGATGTAGTGGTGGGCTAGTTGTTAATTTTTCTCATGGCCTACCTGACAGAGCGTGCGTTTCTTTAATCTGGCAAAAATATTAAACCAGATTGACGCCCTCTATGTCAGGATTGGAAAAAAACAAACGTAATTTGACCACCCAACAAGCGTGTATATCTGAACGAACATTTTAGGTGAAACATAAGAACATTATTGTAGTGGTCGGCTAGTTAATTAATGTAGTGGTCGGCCAGTTGTTAATGTAGTGGTCGGCTAGTTGGCAATGTAGTGGTCGGCTAGTTGTTAATGTAGTGGTCGGCTAGTTGGCAATGTAGCGGTCGGCTAGTTGTTAATGTAGTGGTCGGCTAGTTGTTTATATAGTGGTCGGCTAGTTGTTAATGTAGTGGTCGGCTAGTTGTTAATGTAGTGGTCGGCTAGCTGTTAATATAGTGGTCGGCTAGTTGGCAATGTAGTGGTCGGCTAGTTGTTAATATAGTGGTCGGCTAGTTGTTAATGTAGTGGTCGGCTAGTTGGCAATGTAGTGGTCGGCTAGTTGTTAATGTAATGGTCGGCTAGTTGGCAATGAAGAGGTCGGCTAGTTCGTAATGTAGTTGTCGGTTAGTTGTTTATGTAGTGGTCGGCTAGTTGTTAATGTAGTAGTCGGCTAGTTGTTAATGTAGTTGTCAGTTAGTTGGCAATGCAGTGCTCGGTTAGTTGGCAATGAAGTGGTCGGGTAGTTGTTGATGTAGTGGTGGGCTAGTTGTTAATTTTTCTCATGGCCTACCTGATAGACCGTGCGTTTCTTTAATCTGGCAAAAGTAATAAACAAGATTGGAAAAAAACCAAACGTAATTTGACCACCCAACAAGCGTGTATATCTGAACGAACATTTTAGGTGAAACATGAAAACATTAATGTAGTGGTCGGCTAGTTGTTAATGTAGTGGTCGGCTAGTTGTTAATGTAGTGGACGTCGGCTAGTTGGCAATGTAGTGGTCGGCTAATTGTTAATGTAGTGGTCGGCTATTTGAATGTAGTGGTCGGCGAGTTGACAATGTAGTGGTCGGCTAGTTGTTAATATAGTGGTCGGATAGTTGTTAATGTAGTGGTCGGGTAGTTGTTAATGTAGTGGTCGGCTAGTTGTCAATGTAGTGGTCGGATAGTTGTTAATGTAGTGGTCGGTTAGTTGTTAATGTAGTGGTCGGGTAGTTGTTAATGTAGTGGTCGGGTAGTTGTTAATGTAGTAGTCGGGTAGTTGTTAATGTAGTGGTCGGTTAGTTGTTAATGTAGTGGTCGACTAGTTGTTAATGTAGTAGTCGGTTAGTTGTTAATGTAGTGGTGGGTTAGTTGTTAATGTAGTGGTGGGTTAGTTGTTAATGTAGTGGTCGGCTAGTTGTTAATGTAGTGGTCGGCTAGTTGTTAATGTAGTGGTCGGCTAGTTGTTAATGTAGTAGTCGGGTAGTTGTTAATGTAGTGGTCGGCTAGTTGTTAATGTAGTAGTCGGGTAGTTGTTAATGTAGTGGTCGGCTAGTTGTTAATGTAGTAGTCGGGTAGTTGTTAATGTAGTGGTCGGCTAGTTGTTAATGTAGTAGTCGGGTAGTTGTTAATGTAGTGGTCGGGTAGTTGTTAATGTAGTAGTCGGGTAGTTGTTAATGTAGTAGTCGGTTAGTTGTTAATGTAGTAGTCGGTTAGTTGTTAATGTAGTGGTGGGTTAGTTGTTAATGTAGTGGTGGGTTAGTTGTTAATGTAGTGGTCGGCTAGTTGTTAATGTAGTAGTCGGGTAGTTGTTAATGTAGTGGTCGGCTAGTTGTTAATGTAGTGGTCGGGTAGTTGTTAATGTAGTGGTCGGGTAGTTGTTAATGTAGTAGTCGGGTAGTTGTTAATGTAGTGGTCGGCTAGTTGTTAATGTAGTGGTCGGCTAGTTGTTAATGTAGTAGTCGGTTAGTTGTTAATGTAGTGGTGGGTTAGTTGTTAATGTAGTGGTGGGTTAGTTGTTAATGTAGTGGTCGGCTAGTTGTTAATGTAGTGGTCGGCTAGTTGTTAATGTAGTGGTGGGTTAGTTGTTAATGTAGTAGTCGGCTAGTTAGCAATGTAGTAGTCGGGTAGTTGTTAATGTAGTGGTCGGGTAGTTGTTAATGTAGTGGTCGGATAGTTGTTAATGTAGTGGTCGGGTAGTTGTTAATGTAGTGGTCGGCTAGTTGTCAATGTAGTGGTCGGCTAGTTGTTAATGTAGTGGACGTCGGCTAGTTGGCAATGTAGTGGTCGGCTAATTGTTAATGTAGTGGTCGGCTATTTGAATGTAGTGGTCGGCGAGTTGACAATGTAGTGGTCGGCTAGTTGTTAATATAGTGGTCGGATAGTTATTAATGTAGTGGTCGGGTAGTTGTTAATGTAGTGGTCGGCTAGTTGTCAATGTAGTGGTCGGCTAGTTGTTAATGTAGTGGTCGGTTAGTTGTTAATGTAGTGGTCGGGTAGTTGTTAATGAAGTAGTCGGCTAGTTGTTAATGTAGTTGTCGGCTAGTTGTTAATGTAGTGGTCGGTTAGTTGTTAATGTAGTGGTCGGCTAGTTGTTAATGTAGTGGTCGGATAGTTGTTAATGTAGTGGTCGGGTAGTTGTTAATGTAGTAGTCGGCTAGTTGTTAATGTAGTGGTGGGTTAGTTGTTAATGTAGTGGTCGGCTAGTTGTTAATGTAGTGGTGGGTTAGTTGTTAATGTAGTGGTCGGCTAGTTGTTAATGTAATGGTCGGATAGTTGTTAATGTAGTGGTCGGCTAGTTGTTAATGTAGTGGTCGGTTAGTTGTTAATGTAGTTGTCGGCTAGTTGTTAATGTAGTGGTCAGCTAGTAGGCAATTGTTAAGTTGTAGTGGTCGGCTAGTTGTTAATGTGGTGGTGGGCTAGTTGGAAATGTAGTGGTCGGATAGTTGGTAATGTGGTCGGCTAGTTGTTAATATAGTGGTCGGCTAGTTGTTAATGTAGTAGTCGGCTAGATGTTAATGTAGTGGTCAGCTAGTAGGCAAGTTGTAGTGGTCGGCTAGTTGTTAATGCAGTGGTGGGCTAGTTGGCAATGTAGTGGTCGGATAGTTGGTAATGTGGTCTGCTAGTTGGTAATGTAGTGGTCGGCTAGTTGTTAATGTAGTGGTCAGCTAGTAGGCAAGTTGTAGTGGTCGGCTAGTTGTTAATGTAGTTGTCGGCTAGTTGTTAATGTAGTGGTCAGCTAGTAGGCAAGTTGTAGTGGTCGGCTAGTTGTTAATGTAGTTGTCGGCTAGTTGTTAATGTAGTGGTCAGCTAGTAGGCAAGTTGTAGTGGTCTGCTAGTTGTTAATGTAGTGGTCGGCTAGTTGTTAATGTAGTGGTCGGTTAGTTGGCAATGAAGTGGTCGGGTAGTTGTTGATGTAGTGGTGGGCTAGTTGTTAATTTTTCTCATGGCCTACCTGACAGAGCGTGCGTTTCTTTAATCTGGCAAAAATATTAAACCAGATTGACGCCCTCTATGTCAGGATTGGAAAAAAACAAACGTAATTTGACCACCCAACAAGCGTGTATATCTGAACGAACATTTTAGGTGAAACATAAGAACATTATTGTAGTGGTCGGCTAGTTAATTAATGTAGTGGTCGGCCAGTTGTTAATGTAGTGGTCGGCTAGTTGGCAATGTAGTGGTCGGCTAGTTAATTAATGTAGTGGTCGGCCAGTTGTTAATGTAGTAGTTGGCTAGTTAGCAATGTAGTGGTCGGCTAGTTGGCAATGTAGTGGTCGGCTAGTTGTTAATGTAGTGGTCGGCTAGTTGTTAATGTAGTGGTCGGCTAGTTGTTAATGTAGTGGTCGGCTAGTTGGCAATGTAGCGGTCGGCTAGTTGTTAATGTAGTGGTCGGCTAGTTGTTGATGTAGTGGTCGGCTAGTTGTTAATGTAGTGGTCGGCTAGTTGTTAATGTAGTGGTCGATTAGTTGTTAATGTAGTGGTCGGCTAGTTGTTAATGTAGTGGTCGGCTAGCTGTTAATATAGTGGTCGGCTAGTTGGCAATGTAGTGGTCGGCTAGTTGTTAATATAGTGGTCGGCTAGTTGGCAATGTAGTGGTCGGCTAGTTGGCAATGTAGTGGTCGGCCAGTTGTTAATGTAGTGGTCGGTTAGTTGTTAATGTAGTGGTCGGCTAGTTGTTAATGTAATGGTCGGCTAGTTAACGTTGGCAATGAAGAGGTCGGCTAGTTCGTAATGTAGTTGTCGGTTAGTTGTTAATGTAGTGGTCGGCTAGTTGGCAATGTAGTGGTCGGCTAGTTGTTAATGTAATGGTCGGCTAGTTGGCAATGAAGAGGTCGGCTAGTTCGTAATGTAGTTGTCGGTTAGTTGTTTATGTAGTGGTCGGCTAGTTGTTAATGTAATGGTCTGCTAGTTGTTAATGTAGTGGTCGGCTAGTTGTTAATGTAGTGGTCGGCTAGTTGTTAATGTAGTGGTCGGTTAGTTGTTAATGTAGTGGTCGGCTAGTTGTTAATGTAGTGGTCAGCTAGTAGGGAAGTTGTAGTGGTCGGCTAGTTGTTAATGTAGTGGTGGGCTAGTTGGCAATATAGTGGTCGGATTATTGGTAATGTGGTCGGCTAGTTGTTAATGTAGTGGTCGGCTAGTTTGTAATATAGTGGTCGGCTAGTTGTTAATGTAGTGGTCGGTTAGTTGGCAATGTAGTGGTCGGTTAGTTGGCAATGAAGTGGTCGGGTAGTTGTTGATGTAGTGGTGGGCTAGTTATTAATTTTTCTCATGGCCTACCTGATAGACCGTGCGTTTCTTTAATCTGGCAAAAGTAATAAACCAGATTGACGCCCTCTATGTCAGGATTGGAAAAAAACACACGTAATTTGACCACCCAACAAGCGTGTATATCTGAACGAACATTTTAGGTGAAACATGAAAACATTAATGTAGTGGTCGGCTAGTTGTTAATGTAGTGGTCGGCTAGTTGTTAATGTAGTGGTCGGCTAGTTGTTAATGTAGTGGTCGGCTAGTTGGCAATGTAGTGGTCGGCTAATTGTTAATGTAGTGGTCGGCTAGTTGAATGTAGTGGTCGGCGAGTTGACAATGTAGTGGTCGGCTAGATGTTAATGTAGTGGTCGGATAGTTGTTAATGCAGTGGTCGGGTAGTTGTTAATGAAGTGGTCGGTTAGTTGTTTATGTAGTGGTCGGTTAGTTGTTTATGTAGTGGTCGGCTAGTTGTTAATGTAGTGTTCGGCTAGTTGTTAATGTAGTGGTCGGCTAGTTGGCAATGTAGTGGTCAGCTCGTTAGCAATGTAGTGGTCTGCTAGTTTTTAATGTAGTGGTCGGCTAGTTGTTAATGTAGTGGTCGGTTAGTTGGCAATGTAGTGATCGGCTAGTTGTTAATGCAGTGGTCGGCTAGTTGTTAATGTAGTAGTCGGTTAGTTGGCAATGTAGTGGTCGGATAGTTGTTAATGTAGTGGTCGGCTAGTTGTCAATGTAGTGGTGGGCTAGTTGTTAATGTAGTGGTCGGTTAGTTGTTAATGTAGTGGTCGGCTAGTTGGCAATGTAGTGGTCGGCTAGTTGTTAATGTTGTGGTCGGCTAGTTGTTAATGAAGTAGTCGGCTAGTTGTTGATGTAGTGGTTGGCTAGTTGTTAATGTAGTGGTGGGCTAGTTGGCAATGTAGTGGTCGGCTAGTTGTTAATGTAGTGGTGGGCTAGTTGTCAATGTAGTTGTCGGCTAGTTGTTAATGTAGTGGTCGGCTAGTTGGCAATGTAGTGGTCGGCTAGTTGTTAATGTTGTGGTCGGCTAGTTGTTAATGTAGTAGTCGGCTAGTTGTTAATGTAGTGGTCGGCTAGTTGTTAATGTAGTGGTCGGCTAGTTGTTAATGAAGTAGTCGGCTAGTTGTTGATGTAGTGGTTGGCTAGTTGTTAATGTAGTGGTGGGCTAGTTGTTAATGTAGTAGTCGGCTAGTTGTTAATGTAGTGGTGGGCTAGTTGGCAATGTAGTGGTCGGATAGTTGTTAATGTAGTAGTCGGCTAGTTGGCAATGTAGTGGTGGGCTAGTTGGCAATGTAGTGGTCGGTTAGTTGGCAATGTAGTGGTGGGCTAGTTGTTAATGTAGTGGTCGGCTAGTTGGCAATGTAGTAGTCGGCTAGTTGGCAATGTAGTGGTGGGCTAGTTGTTAATGTAATGGTCGGCTAGTTGGCAATGTAGTAGTCGGTTAGTTGGCAATGTAGTGGTCGGCTAGTTGTTAATGTAGTGGTCGGCTAGTTGGCAATGTAGTAGTCGGCTAGTTGGTAATGTGGTCGGCTAGTTGTTAATGTAGTAGTCGGCTAGTTGTCAATGTAGTGGTCGGCTAGTTGTTAATGTAGTTGTCGGTTAGTTGTTAATGTAATGGTCGACTAGTTGTTAATGTAGTGGTCGGCTAGTTGGCAATGAAGTGGTCGGCTAGTTGTTCTTGTATTCTATTCTATTCTCAGACTGTTTTATTTGCATTGTTACTGCATTACTTTAGTCTCGTTATGGTACTAGGGTCGGCAAACATGACAACGACGTAAGCATATAAACAAACGAAGCAAAACGAAGATAATCGACTGAACTGAACCACTATAGAAGTCAACAACATTGGTATGGGCGAGTTACTGATACATATTATAGTTACATGGTAGTTTCTTTCTGAAGTGGTTCTGACAAAAGAAATCACGTGACACAAACAACAGAACGTGAAATAAAACTGTTTATTATAAGTTCTTATATTGCAGTAATCAAAATGGATAAATAAAACAGATTTTCAGCACTTGAATACTCATTGGCTACATGTTGGATATAAAATCCAGTTCAACTCATATCACGAGGCGTTTCAACCATTACTACTGGCGCCCTCAGGGGTGTGCAACGTTCCCTGTGTATATTTCACAGCATACCCTTCTTGAATTTGAAACTCCTAAAATGTCTTTCTAATTCCCTAATAAGGAATGC
This sequence comes from Glandiceps talaboti, assembly GCF_964340395.1. NCBI lineage: Eukaryota > Metazoa > Hemichordata > Enteropneusta > Spengelidae > Glandiceps > Glandiceps talaboti. Next base: position 20,743,784 of record NC_135562.1, on the reverse strand, counting down.
ATCGGTCTTAGCAAACTTCGAATCTTACAGAAAAAAAAAATGTTTAGCTCATTGTGAACACCACAGGAGTTGCGGTCTACAGACGTTATACAACGTCCGTAGAAACATAGAAATCTTGATTAAAAAGATGAAAACCCTCTCGTAGCACAATCTAAATTGTTATACATTACGAAAGCTTAAAACCATTTGGGTCAAGGTCAAGGTATCACTTAGTCTCCAGAATATGTAGGCGACATACGTATTTTATTCACTGTGTCATAATCTTTATTAGTACATCAGGAATATTCCCCTTACAACCTACAACAATCCTAGGCCTTCTTGATTGTTAATTCCGTGACAATGGTAGACGGTATAAAAGTTACATTTCTTAAATCTGATATTTTTCTAGTTGTATTGAAAACAAATCCAAGTAACACTAATGATATGCTGTGAAATATACACAGGGAACGTTGCACACCCCTGTAACATTCACATACCTAGAACAGGGTTGTGCACATAGCTCTACCAGCTCAGAGGAGCCACGGGGACTGTACCAGCTATGTGTACGATATCCCTGTAGCAGCTCTGGCCAACACATTAATATATACCTAGTTTTGACAGTTGTGTAACTGGTATGCCAACATCAATGTAACATGGATGTGTAAAAATAGCAATGCAGCATAGGTTTTTACAACATCTATATACAAGAGCTTTTCCCACAGCCATGTACCAGCTATGCTAGCATACCTGTAACATAGGTATTTCCCACAGCCATGTACCAGCTATGTGAGCAATGCTAGTCAGATATGAACAAAAGGGTTGCTACAGGGTATTATTCCACCATAGCAGTTACATGTATGTGCACAACTGTGTGCTAGGTGTGCAGTACACAGCTATGGCACTGGGATGTGCAAAACAGCCATGGCACAGAGGCGGTATTCCACATCCATACAACAGGTACATTTTTCACAAACATGTACCAGCCAGGGCTGTGAAAAAATATAAGCTTACCCTGTAACGAGGCTGTGAGGCACACAGTTGGTATACAGTTGTGCTCTTCTTCCTAGTACTAGGATGTGGCCACATCCTAGCACTACAATGTGCACATCCTAGTGCTAGGATGTGCAAGGTTCCCTGTATATGTTTGCCTAATCTATGTATGTCACGTGATACAGTCCTTTTCCCGCTAAAAGTTTGCACCAAAAATGTATCTGTTTTGCAAGCTTTCCACTTATTTCAACCTAATTCTTGATGTGAACTTCTTAATTTTGTAACGGCAAAGTTATTCGGTACCAATAATGTACTTAAAGTGGCACAAGCTAAGTTTATAAGCATTTTATTCAAGTTAAAAACACTTACAAAAGAACACCATTTAAACCATTCTAGTATAATGTTAATGTCAATGCATACCTTCTATGACTTTACAATTTGTGTTCTGGCATTCTTACAACTGTACGTATTGATGACATGGTGTTCCTGTACATTGTTTGGTAGGTCTACCACATTACGTCGTTGGATCATTCTAATACCAGGTCTGAGTTCAGTCAATTTCAAGTTATGGTTAAATATACATTAGTAAGTATATGGCAGAATTTATATTCTGCAGCTCCACAAAGTTTTCCATAGTCTTATTTGCTCACCACGTGTCGAAAACTGTACACAGAAACCACCACGTGTCGAAAACTGTTCACAGAAACCACCACGTGTCGAAAACTGTACACAGAAACCACCACAGGCGACAATCTTGAATTATAATGAAATAAGCAATAATAGTATCATTTCATCTATCAGATTGTGGATTTGTTAAAGTTTGCGCACTAGCTTTTGGATTGTATGCTCCCCAGGAAGTTGTTCGTCATGGGTCGTTGTGCCGCTATAGATCCGAGCCAGAGGTTAATAATTGTAAAGTGCGTGGGAAAGTGCTATTTAAAAACCGACATTGTTATCAATATTATCATTATCATAAAATAACGAAGTTCTGCTTAAACTTGGCACAATTTGAAGCTAAAGCCAAGGTTTCGACTGTTAGCTACGTCCATAACAGTGTACCATGACTGCTCTCTAGCAGTGTCCGTATATAGTGTCCGTAACGTGTAGCTCTCTAGCACTGCACTGGTTGGCCTTTAATCGACACTTTAGTGGAATTTAGTGCAATACATTTATTACAGCGGAAAATTCTTTGATTTCTCGATTTGGTGACCTTTTTTAGACACAATTCTTTATGGGGTATAAAATGGTACAAAACCACCACCACCCACAGACTATAAGTAATTTAAAAAACCCAAATCAGAGTCGATATGTCAGAGGTGGTTTAGCATGCGCAAATATCGTGTTACATAGACTTTTGTGTTATTCGAATTTATCAATAATCAATCAATTATGCCAAATCAAATCATTTTCATACTTTATGATCTCGAAATGATATAGGGAACTGCTAAGGGCAACTCTTCCAGTTGTTAATCTATGATTTAACAATAAAATAAGTATTTAATATTTCAAATTCAATTAGAGTATATAAATAGACTACAAAACAAAACAAAACAAACCAAACCATACAGTTGAACAGCTGATGCCCTTTACAAAGACACTGTTTGGCGTCAAACGCCGAAATGAGTTAGAAAAACGGGCCTTTCAAACTTCACGTGTACGCTTCTTAATAAATACGTCCATGCACAGTCACTTGTAGGCTAATATTCTATTCAAGGAAGGTCCTAATATTACGACCTTCCTTGAATAGAATGTTGGTCTACAAGTCTGTGGTCCAAGTGTCGTCGTGACTTAATAAATAAGTCACAATAAGTGACAATAAATAATATCCTGGTCCCCGAACGAGGCTAGCTTCCTGATTGTGCAAGATAAGCATATGCATTTGAAGTCGCTCTTATTGTCATGACGTCATGATGTCATGATGATTTCATAGGTCAACGACCGATGATATATACGTCGTACGGTTTCACCAATCGAAATAGTTTACTCGGCATTGGTTCCAGGTCTGGGAAAGGTTTGCCAGGTACGTCTTCAAAACGAAACTTCTGAACAAGACAGCCAATGAAAAGGAACAGCTCCATTTTGGCAAGTTGTTTACCGAGACAAGAACGTCGCCCGGCGGAGAAAGGTAGAAAACTTTGAGGAATGACGACTTCTCCTTCGGCGTTTAAGAAGCGGGCTATTGAGATAAAAATAAGGAGGAGGGAGAGAGTTTGGGAAGAGACGGACATTGACATATCAAGGGATGCATAACAAGATGTGAACATAACGGGAATAAAGAGACAGAAAAGTGAAAGGAGAGAGAGAGAGAGAGAGAGAGAGAGAGAGAGAGAGAGAGAGAGAGAGAGAGAGAGAGAGAGAGAGAGAGAGAGAGAGAGAGAGAGAGAGAGAGAGAGAGAGAGAGAGAGAGAGAGAGAGAGAGAGAGAGAGAGAGAGAGAGAGAGAGAGAGAGAGAGGGAGAGAGAGAGAGGGAGAGAGAGAGAGAGGGGGGAGGGAGAGAGAGAGAGGGAGAGAGAGAGCGAGAGAGAGAGAGAGAGGGAGAGAGAGAGAGAGAGAGAGAGAGAGCGAGCGAGCGAGAGAGAGAGAGAGAGAGAGAGAGAGAGAGAGAGAGAGAGAGAGAGAGAGAGAGAGAGGGGGGGGGGTACGTTAGAAAAAGTGAATGGATTCCCATAATTTGTTCATTTATTCAGAAATGTATGTCTCAGTTCAAAAAAATGCAAATTACTAGGTACTAGACTTGCTTATATTTAGAAGTTAGAACACAAAATATCTGTATGAATTACTTGATAATCTACAATCTAGACAATTTTTTTTTCAATATAAGATATGTCTTGATTTCTTATACTACTTCCACTGCATTGTCAACGCTTATAATGAATGTAAACATAGAAAGGTAATGTGAACATTCTGACTGTCGAATATTAATGAATGTAAACATAGAAAGGTAATGTGAACATTCTGACTGTCGAATATTGAATACTGACAAAAGAAAAACGGAAGGTATGCTTGCGCCCTCTTACGACAACAACTCAGTGATTCTTACCAGGATCAAATTTCATTGGATTCTTCCAATACTTTGGATCATGGTGCACCCACCACAAGTTGCACATTATCATGGTGTCTTTGGGAATGAAGTAACCTCTCAACCTGTAAAGGGAAAAAGGGACATTTAAAATAAAATCGTATAATTGTAAAAGTGTCTATGTTCTCCAACCCTGGTAGGATATGTAAAATGCTATTTTAATAAAGGGAAGGGAACTCCAAACACAATCAATATTACATAAGTGTATGACATTACGTTTACTCTAAAAAAGAAAGAAAGAAGTAAAATGCTATGTGGTAGGTTAAATTCGCTCCGATGATTGGAGCGTGGAGCTCGGTGAAGGCCGATTATATCATAATAGTATGAACTATTCTGTATTTTACAACAACTACTACAAAGAGTATGCTTTCCAGTCACGGGTCAAATTTTGTTGAATAAACTGCCTTTCATCATTCGCTCTGATAGTACAATTTCTTTCAATGTTAAACTAAATCGAACACAATCTTAAAACTCTAAACTTTTTCATCAATACTACTGAATTTTATCTATGTACTGCAGTTTGTACATTTTATCTATGTACTGCAGTTTGTACATTTTATCTATGTGCTGCAGTATGTACATTTTATCTATGTACTGCAGTATGTACATTTTATCTATGTACTGCAGTTTGTACATTTTATCTATGTACTGCAGTATGTACATTTTATCTATGTACTGCAGTATGTACATTTTATCTGTGTACTGCAGTTTGTACACTTTATCTATGTACTGCAGTATGTACATTTTATCTATGTGCTGCAGTTTGTACATTTTATCTATGTACTGCAGTTTGTACATTTTATCTATGTACTGCAGTATGTACATTTTATCTATGTACTGCAGTTTAACATTTTAACATTTATTTCATTTCTAAAGCGCTTCCTCTATTTAAAAGAAAATATTCAAAAGCGCTACACAATAAGTTAAAAGAGACATTTGATAAGTTAAAAGAGACATTTAAGAAATACTGTAAAAAAAATAAATAATAATACACATCAATAGCATATTAAAACCATTCCTAAAAGTGTTTAAAACAGAAACATGGCTAAAATCAACAGTTACAAGTTGTGAGAAACTTTAAACAGGTATGTCTTCAACCCTCTTTTAATTGTTTGTACATTTTATCTATGTACTGCAGTATGTACATTTTATCTATGTACTGCAGTTTGTACATTTTATCTATGTGCTGCAGTATGTACATTTTATCATGTACTGCAGTATGTACATTTTATCTATGTGCTGCAGTATGTACATTTTATCTATGTACTGCAGATTGTACACTTTATCTATGTGCTGCAGTATGTACATTTTATCTATGTACTGCAGTTTGTACATTTTATCTATGTTCTGCAGTATGTACATTTTATCATGTACTGCAGTATGTACATTTTATCTATGTACTGCAGTTTGTACATTTTATCATGTACTGCAGTATGTACATTTTATCTATGTACTGCAGTTTGTACATTTTATCTATGTACTGCAGTTTGTACATTTTATTTATGTACTGCAGTTTGTACATTTTATCTATGTGCTGCAGTATGTACATTTTATCTATGTACTGCAGTATGTACATTTTATCTATGTGCTGCAGTATGTACATTTTATCTATGTACTGCAGAATGTACATTTTATCTATGTACTGCAGAATGTACATTTTATCTATGTACTGCAGTATGTACATTTTATCTATGTACTGCAGAATGTACATTTTATCATGTGCTGCAGTATGTACATTTTATCTATGTACTGCAGTTTGTACATTTTATCTATGTGCTGCAGTATGTACATTTTATCATGTACTGCAGTATGTACATTTTATCTATGTACTGCAGTTTGTACATTTTATCATGTACTGCAGTATGTACATTTATCTATGTGCTGCAGTTTGTACATTTTATCCATGTACTGCAGTGTGTACATTTTATCTATGTACTGCAGTTTGTACATTTTATCTATGTACTGCAGTTTGTACATGTTATCTATGTACTGCAGTTTGTACATTTTATCTATGTGCTGCAGTATGTACATTTTATCATGTACTGCAGTATGTACATTTTATCTATGTACTGCAGTATGTACATTGTATCTATGTACTGCAGTATGTACATTTTATCTATGTACTGCAGCATGTACATTTTATCTATGTACTGCAGTATGTACATTTTATCATGTACTGCAGTATGTACATTTTATCATGTACTGCAGTATGTAAATTTTATCTATGTACTGCAGTATGTACATTTTATCTATGTACTGCAGTATGTACATTTTATCATGTACTGCAGTATGTACATTTTATCATGTACTGCAGTATGTAAATTTTATCTATGTACTGCAGTATGTAAATTTTATCTATGTACTGCAGTATGTACATTTTACGTAGTATAGTGTGCATTTAAAGAAATTAAATAATTGTTTACTAAACATGCATCTACTGATATAAAAAGTAGTAAACTTCGCTCACTTGGGATCGAAACTAGCTAACTCTCGTTCACATTTTTTAGGTGACGCCACCCAATTTCCTTTAATAGTCGGTCAATCGTTTGCCGAAAGGATACCACAATGAGAATGAATGAATAATTTTGGTAATTATTGGTCACACACCCGTTTACATTAAAATTTGGATTCCAATTGGTCTCTCGTGATTGTTTTTGTTAAACGAAAGAATTTCACATCTGTACCTAAGATGGCTAGCTCGTTGCAAGTTTTATGTATCTCCCCACTCACTGGCTGTCTATAGCCTGTTCCCGGGACTTAAACGAGTTCAGATTTCTTTCTTGTGACCACTTTTGTGTCTTTTAAAGTGGTCATATGGATGAGGATTGGTTACTTACTTTAAATTTTTACTTTATAAACCATTTTATCACGATTTCCAACTTGAAAAATCAGCACGAATCAACAGGGACCAAGTATGTTTTTGTAACTCAATACACTAAAAATATGTAAAAAGTTTGTCATTGTACGTAATTGTTAACTTTTTACACATATTTTTAGTGTATTGAGATACAAAATAGACCTGGTCCCTGTTGATTCACGCTGATTTTTCAAGTTGGAAATCGTGATAAAATAGTTTTACACAATGTCATTTATTAATCGTTTACAAGTTATTGAGTTCCAAACAAGGACTTTGCATATACTATTTCACATTATTGATTTAATATAGTCCAATTTTGATTACAGAACAACGAGTGACGTTTCGCCTTCTTTTGTTACCATTCATCTTGTGATGATAACAAACCCACAAAAGAATATATCTGACTTACTTCGTATCTTCTGTGGTACAGTGTGGAGCATTAAGAGATGATATCGAACTGCAACGTAAGACTTCAAGGACAGTGGCATACAGATACGGAAGCGATGCTCTGTCGCTCCATTTTGGTAAACGGTCTCCTATCACGTCCGCCATCTCACCACGAAGTTTTACCTGCACCTGTTGAAAATGAATCAAATACATATAATCTGAGGTAAAAATCACACATCGTAATTTTAAATGGCAGTGGTAGATGGAATTTAATTAGTTTTAGGCGTAAAACAGATAATTGTTTGGTTCCGGTGACCCGACCCCTCCTAGTTTTTCACTGCCGATTCTAAACTTTTTTTTTACGTATTCGAGAAAAAACTAATAAAATCGTAAAAAAGTCTCACGAGAAATGGTGAAAGCGGAAACTGACATCAACTTAAAAATACAATATAAAACTGTTCTTCCAATCTGTAATGGCTGTATATCTGATAGGAAGATCATAAGAAATAAATAACACAGAGACCATTTGGAAAACAATGGAAAACCTGAACTAGACACTCACACATGAAAAAAATATATAATAAAATAAAATAAACATTCTACCAACCCCACCTATTCTAAAATTGAGAGTAACCGGAACCACCCATTTTTTATATATTAGGTGTTACTTCAATGCATTTTGTGGTAAATTCTATTTCTGTATAATTGGTTTGAAAATAAAGCCAGATAGACAGACAGACAGGTAGGTAGGTAGGTAGGCAGGCAGGCAGGTAGACAGACAGACAGACAGACAGACAGACGTCACAGTATGTCATTATAGGTAAAACTACAGAATGCGATACAGCACATTATACCTCCTGATAGTTGACTAAGTAAGCCATTGCCCAGTTAAGAGTCTCTGCTATCGTCTGAAATCCTGCTGTGAATATCTCCCAGATTGCCATGACAACCAAGTCTTCATCGAACGCCAACCCATTGTCGTCCCACTGCGTCATAGTTTTCAACAGAGCATCTGTGATGTCTCTCAGGTTTTCGGGGTCAAAGGTCAGCCTATGTTCTCTTAATTTTCGCTGGAGCAGGTCATCTCTGCGCGACACCAAATTCTCGATCATGCGAATACGTTTATTAGGAAAGATCTGTGAAAAATGGAAACGGATTGAAAAGGCCGAAACTGATTAAACTAAATTTTACATAATGACAAACAAGTCCTATGCCAGACTTGCATACATAATGACTTTGTTTTGCATAATTAGTGACATTTACCAAGTTTAACTCAGAGATATATCATCATTGGTAGCATAGAAAGTTATCAACTTTGGAGGATACGAATATATTGCTTGGTTATATCACATAACTCATATGTTCAATAGATTGACTGATATGGCTTGCATATTAATTCAATAATTTGCATATCAGCTACCAAAGTTTATTTCTATATCATTTCATTTCAACAAAATGTGGCAAGAAACAGTATTCATTCAATCTTATCAAACAGAGACAGTGAACACTAACACGGACTGCGCTGTACTGTCGTTACTGATAAGTCACGCCATGTACGTAATTCTCATTACGCTCATTCCGCGTGTTACACTGAATGTAAAATCACTGCTTTTGCTAAATGCAATACTTTAGCGGTTTCGCTATATCACTAACTATCCTGCAACCGCTACAGAGCGCCCTCTATAAAGCTCCCATCTAAAATATGTTCCGGATCCGGGAGCACATTTTTAAACCGTGTTTTTGGTAGACAATATCCCTCACCTCTTTGAAAGTCAAGCATATCGTATGTCACAGACTATAACTGCATCGTTCTCGATCAGATTAATGCTTCCTCAGTGATATTTTCAAGTGAAAATCGTACTATATTCTCAACGTTTCAGCTAACTTTTTAGATTCTGCGGACATGTTGACTAATACTATAGTACTTCGCATGCTTCATGCACTGGCATGACATCGTAATAGACTGCCGAGTAGCACTTCAGTGTTGTGATTTATTTGGATTATTTGTTGCCATTTTGAAAATAAAAAAGAACTGATTCGAGTATTTACGTAGTGAATTTTGGTATTGAAGCTAGAATATTGACTATCTTTATGAGAAAACCCTGGAAGTAATTGCCAAGAGATTTTAGATTAGCCATACTGGTAGACAGAATTGTAGATTTGTTTTGGTTTGCAAACACCGTAAGAGAAAAAATACAACAAAAAATGGTGTCACAACAACATAAAATATGAAATAGAATAAAAAGCATTGTAAACAAAACAAAGCTACAATTATTGCAGCTATGCTTTTGTAACCTGCATGTTTGTCATTCAAAATTAGTAAATCTATTGACTTTGACATGCTGCCATTTTACACTACACAGCTACTTGACGGAACAATATGTACATAAAATGGCATTATCACGTAATTTGGAACAACTTCCATAGACGACAATACGGGGGAGGGTCCGTTGAAAAGGGGGTGTTTTTTGTGATCACAAGTGGTATGACAACAGTTTGGGTGGCGAGTGGTCAAGACTCCCTGTGTTGTACCTAGTGAGGATATGTTAACTTTGACATAGTGGGAATTTATAACGATAATCACCACAGACTTCTATCGATTCATATCATTTATCACATCTACTACATTGTACATATCCGGACCGATCAATTAGTGGATTTTCAGCCTGGCCCAGTCTTACAACCGGCCTTGAAACACTACAATTAGGGTACAGAGTACAGAGATATGGAATTTATTGACACACCTGGCGTTTTTCAGTGATCGATAGTACATTGCACTTTACGCAGCTATAAATCAGATACTACACTGTAGGCCGCTATAAATCAGGTGACGTGTTCATGTGATCACACATCATTTCGGTCATGCTTTGTTTTCAGTCAGGTGACTACTGGACATTATCACATGACATCAGTATCGGGTCAGGTGAGTGCAGTTTTAGAAATTAATATTGATACCATAAAGTTAGTAAGAGTGGACAGTTTTGGGGTTTATTGGTGACTTTGAATGTACATTTCGAAACTTTTCATGGCCTTAAATTACTAGTATTTCCCTTTGAGTTTTAACTTTTGTAAATTTTGACTTGCAGCAGTTAATCCCAATTGGTGAAGTGACGATTTGATAGAGTAGATGACAAGGTGAGGATGGGTAAGACTGCTGAAACTAACAAAAGTGGTTATTATTTAATCTGGTACTAGTAGAACACTTTCAAGAATAGCTGTTTTCTTTCTTTCAAATTTACTTGACGCGGTCGTTTGTATAGTAAGTACTATTCAAGACTTCGAAGTCGCATAAATATGGAACAAATTACCATGACGATCGATGTTATCTTTCTGTTGTTGACGATTTAACATGAGATCCTGTCTACCTACTACTGTACATCAAGTATGTGGTGTGGATAAAATGGACTACAAATAAGAGTACATATACGGGTTCGACAATATTTAATACTATATATCTATCTTATATTTTCGTCACGTGAACCAGAACACACGTGAAAAGTTATTGAATCTATTTACTATCAGACATCATGTACACTGTGATTGATATCCAGATCACCTTTTTATGAAATAATTGGCAATCTCGTCAACTTTTATCAAAAAAACATTCCTTTAGTTTATCGACGGAAACGATTTCTATCTAAAATAAATTTCACATTGCGCCAACAGTCACAGGAAGGAAGGCACTTTGTGGAATTGTCCATGGCGCCCAATGAGGTGCAACGAAGTCATGTTCACTTCTGTTCCGATGTTGTTCATTTCATTATGTGTACACGCTATGTCTAACCGTTTGACCCCAAATCACGTACTGTTTATGTATGTAGGGCGGTTAGAAAAACATAGGAAAATGTATACTATATCATAGACGGTGACCGATCACCTCGTCCCAATTTCATCTCGTTGTCCCAATATCAGCTCGCCCCAAATTTCAGTAGACCGGGTTGATTGCTTGTTTTTATTTTTCATTATGTGTTTAACATAAAAAATGGTTTTCTTACCAAAACGATGGATGAGTAAACCAAATTGAAAGTCAATATAGTGGATGCACGATGCTTTTACATCTACCTGTTACGTCATATATTTGAAACTAAATCAAGAAACACATTCGTGACCACATCACACCATAGACGTGGGTGGAGGGTCTATGATCACAATAATCCTAATACAACTTCACTGACTTCCAGGAATTGATCTAGACAAACTTTGTACTATACTTTATGATGGAAATCAAGATGAATGATGGGCACAACTAACCAGCAGGGGAATAAACCTGTATACCTCGTTTTAAAGCGTATTTTGCATGTAGGCTTAGTTATCAGTGCATTCCTAGCCTGATTCAAAGTTTCATACATGCACGTACGTGTAAATCATGTTGCAAAGAACTGCAAATTACTTTACTACATGTTTTTGAAAGGGATTGAGATGAGTTGAAATTGGGACGAGCTGAAAATGGAACGAGTTAAATATTGGGGCGAAGTGAATCGCAATCTGTCAGACATCTATAGAAAACTTGCTTCAGTGGTCTGAGACTATAATGTTGTAGATGAGGGGTCTAAACACCACACGACTCCCTAGCTTATCATTGTAGCGACCTGCATAATTATATGTTTAGTCACTTGACTTAATGCACACGTGCAATTCGTGGTGAAATGTCCATCCAAGGTTTATAGATAAGTATGGAAAAGTTAAAAAGTACGTTAAACTATTAGTCTTTTAAATAACAAAGGTCGTTCGTAGCTCGGAGAAACAACTTGACGGCGTCTCCCTTTTTCAGTTGTAGACCGCAGTCTAGACTGTGAGATACGTCGTGTTGTTCAGTCCTATCAGTGGTACTGGCTGATAGCGTGTAGTACGAAAGTCTATATCTTACAAAATAACCATAGTCATGTATTTAGGCATGCACAGCAACGTATCTAATTGTTTGACTTTTCCCAGAGTGAAGGTATTTTGTAGTGAGTTAAAAGAGGCTAGTATTAAAATTGACGATAGCGAAGGGTGCGTAGATGTAGAAGGAGATTGAACTTAGAACTCTAGTTGTTGAATAGAAAGGTTGTAAGACCACTGCACTGGTCTGAGATTTACCTAATAAAAGTCATGGTCATTGTCAAAGTGATGTGACGTGCTATTTTCTAAATGCTTGAAATATTGTATAAACCTTATCGAAAAGTGCACGTAATTGGCTAAAATACGTGAACAGCAGTTAGAACGGTATACAGACTGTCACCTAAGGGAGGTCTTCTTATGCAGTATTGGTTCTTGTTGACTGACTATATTTATCGACTTTACGTTCTGACTTTATTCGGTAGGCAGTAGCCTACGGAGTGTTATGCGACTATCGTTCTGACTTTTCCAACTTTCATTAGTCTACCGCAATCTCGAGTTTCTTTGCAAAGTACCTTTACAATGTATATAGCAATAGGATATTAGATATGACCTATCGTCGTGTATTCACTATATAGTCCTCCTATGGCGGCTACTCCCAGGGTCCTACATACTTATAGACTAGTGTTCGTGGACTCAATTCTGAGTACTGCAATACTTCGTCTACGCGCAGGACGAGCTGTCACTATTCCAAATCTTTGAGAGACTCTATTGTACAAGAACCCTAGATAATCAAGTAGACGTCATCTTTCGTCGTATGTCCATTAACCTTATTTACAGACTTTAATAGTGTCAATAGAAACTTGAGTCTGACCGTTGTTCCTTAGTCTACAACCAAGTCTGTGTGGCCATGTACAATATCAAGCCTCTTGTATACTTTAATAACCAAGTCAGTGCCATAGTTGTTTCAAGTGACGAGACTGTAACCTTGGCAACCGTTACAATCTTTGCTCGTTACAATGTACAATGTAATGTATTTGCTGCGTGAAACTAATTGAAGCCAACCCCTTCAGTTTCAACAAAAACATAACGAACGAAATTGTTCTGTGTGGAACTCTTATCAATTTTGCCTGTTGACTGTTCAATTCACGCCAGATTTTCTAGACAGCTTACGAACTGGTGGTCACAATCTTGATTTGATACCGTAATCGATTAGTTGATAGATTAGTTGATATATTTATTGATTTATAAATCCACCCACAAATCAATCAATCATCGCAAAGGCTTGAAGCCTTCATTGCAAAATAACAGCCATAAATTTACACATGGCCCAAATAAAAAAAAAATCGATCGATCTGTGTGGTATAGTCGATAATATTATAGTCTTAAAAGATAAATACGTATTAGAATGCCTGTTCTCCTTTGTCTTTCTAATTTCACCTTATGACGTCACAACATGGTATATCCACTTCAATGTCTGTTGTGTAAAATTGTGGCCAAACACTAAAAAGAAAAAAAAACTAAGTCCAACTTTTTGGAAGTGATGACATATGTAGGTCACCCTGCCCTGAGTACATACTTAATGTCTACTACAGTTCGTTGACCCTCGTAGTCCCAGGGCTGGATGTTTTGTAGTGTCGATAATACTCCTGAATAAAAGTCATAATAAAAGACCTTCCTAATTTTAATATCTGGGGTTCACAAAATGGTCGTGTCAATTGAGCTCTTTGAGCTAATTGGCAGATATAGTTTGTGTATATTACATGCAAACTTTCACAAGCTGAGTTTTAAGCTCTTTATTCAAGAGATAATATTTAAAAATTAATATAAATAACCATATTCTAGTATAACGTTAACGTCAATGCATGTCTTCTATAACATTACAATTGTCTTCTGGCATTGTTAGAATATTTGATTGCATAGTAGAGATTGCCTGAACATTCTCAAATATATAAAAATTATATTACATCATCGAATTGTTTATATCTTAATATCAGGGTTGAGTTCAGTCACGTGGTGGTTTTAAGTGTGTTTCAGTAAGTGCAATATACTGTGAATACCTTGTAAATATGCACCTTATGCATACATTACAATAGAATAAGACCAAAATAGCTAACATGACGACAGTCGTCTGATTGACCCGCACAATACATATGGGTCCCACGCTACGAAAACCTAGCCGGTTACTAAGGATGCTCAAACTAAACTTTGTTTAATAATTATGATGTATCACAGACGAGGGTTTCTTTTGTTTGCCTGTGGCTGAATTCAACATGTGAAGTTTTGAACTCTGGGTGGATTTGGTAGTGATCATGACAAACTGTTTTAACGTTTGTCAATGAGCTTCTCGCGGCACACGGCTCGGCACACAAAGCTTAGCGACGATAGTCACGAATCTGGCAGCGAGACAATTATTTCTTCCGCTGCACGTCGAAACAACGGCAAGTTTCGATGGTGCCGTAAAAGAGGCTGTGGTTTGCGACGATGAATGAACTAGACTAGACTCTCTCACCAGTCTCGGAAGCATCATCTTGACATCTTTCATTCAATCAGGGATATTAACAAATCGTCTTTTCTATTGCAGGTAATTTTAACGTTTCTCTGCCTATCTTATCTTACAAGTATATCGATTGATTAATAACAATGAAGATAATTTGTGAGGAAACAGAAATCTGCTCAGTCAGTGGTGATGCGCAGTGGTATTGCCAAGTAAACCTGAACAGGTGACTGAATAGGTATAAAGATTATGTCAAATATGCTATCTGAAAATAGTTATAAACCGATATTTTGTAAAGAACGCGGTATACCTGTACTACAGTGAATCGAGTTACTCAAATCACACTACTCACTACTCACTCACTCACACACACACACACACACGCACGCACGCACGCACGCACGCACGCACGCACGCTCGCTCGCTCACTCACTCACTCACTCACTCACTCACTTATTCATTCAACCCAATCGAATTGAGAGTGATATACAGTAGGCAGTTGACCCACCTTAAGAATGGGCATGACATCAATGGGATCGCCAGGAGCGAGAAGTTCAGTACAATCTCTATTATCTTGTAAGATCATCTGAAACTCAGGATCGTCTATTTTGTATCGTTCGTTGAAGGTCATGTTACATATTATATTCATGACAGCAAGGCTAATATCTTGGGCGATGGTGACCGCTCTGTGTTGTTTGTTATTGAAATTCGTCAACAGATGTTCAACCTCTTCAATAATCTTCGTTTCTGCAGAAGTGCCAAACTGACCACCGTTGATATGAGTATGCAGGGCTACGGACACGCATTTCCGCTGACCCGACCACTTGGGTGTGAAGTCGCTGAACGTGATACCAGAGTTGTTACGAGATAGTAAACTTATGGAATATACGTACGGTCGACCGGAGAAGCGTCTATATTGCCGAACGAAGGCTTCTCTGATCACTGTGTGATCGGAAAGTATTACGGCTGGTTTATGGCCAAAGTAAATAGTGAAAATTGAACCATATCTGTCAGAAAGTCCCTTTAGAATTTGCCAAACGGGTCCGTTTCGGAATAAGATCGGAAGATTACCGACAAGCGGAAAGGTTACCGGACTCGGTGGCAGATTTTCTGCTGTAGACTTATCCCGCCAAAATTTGAACATCAAGAGCAGCACGATTAACAGCGCCAACAAAACTACGACAGCCATCGTCTTCGACAGTTATTTTGTACAGTACAGAGAGAACGGTTGGAAAAAAATTCACTTTGTTGACAAAGTCGAAGTGTTCTGTCAGGAACTGCGACTTTCTTATATACCTGCGTCGCCATGGACATTTCTACATCCTGAGTGTATCTCATTTGCATAATAAAAGGAAGAGCGTGTCATTTAGCAATTGCTCAGTGTTGTGATTGGTCTCTGTTAATCAACTGTAATCATCCAAACAAACAAAGGCATTGTTCCAACAGAGGACAAAATCAATTGGCGTGTGACTAGTTTTAAAACCATTTCTGAGCTATTTAAAATCTATATATCGATGGATTCGTATAGTCCAAAGTCGTTGCTCTTTGTAACCGCAGCAACAAAACAAAGAATTGATAGTGATGTATTTATAAAGGAACTTTGGTACGTATATCTTTTGTACACTTTGCAGGGGATACAAACACTTCACAACGTGGGGGTTCTTTGCACATTTCTACTTTACAGCCGGACAACCAAAGAACACGTGGATATGCGGAAGGACCACATGAAGTTTGACATTCATGAATTTGTGATATTTGTGTCATGGTTGTTTGTTTACCAGCTGTGACATTCATTTCTCTCTCTCTCTCTCTCTCTCTCTCTCTCTCTCTCTCTCTCTCTCTCTCTCTCTCTCTCTCTCTCTCTCTCTCTCTCTCTCTCTCTCTCTCTCTCTCTCTCTCTCTCTCTCTCTCTCTCCCTGACGTAGTATCAATCCTCTCAATAGAAGAACTTATACTAGGCATAGTCACAAGTATGCGACACTTTCTGATGGGAAACATGTGAATGTTCATGTGATTACAATAGCCGGCTAGCTACATAACTTTGCGTTGACAAACAAATTTACTCGCGCTCCAGATAATTCAATCCTCGTCAATCTTTTGTACGAGTAAGCACTATGACCGATTTACCTGTCACAAGGACCTGACACTGGCATCGTTATTTAACAAAGGAATATTTCGGGTTTTAATAGCGGTGGGAATGTTCTTGTCAGTATGTACTTACATTCCTTTACTGCAATGTGGTCAAAGGTTTTACACGAATCCAAAGGTAAAAAAAACAACCCCAGCTTATGAATGTTAATGGGAGGTGGGTAGATCGATATAAGATCGGTACGGCCGTACGGCGTATAATTCTGAAGATCGGCACGGCGTATAATTCTGAGATGAATGTTCCCTGCACAATGTCCACAGATGTAATTTCCACTAACACCCCCTCCACATATCGTGGAAGGTTAGTTAAAATCCATCAGTACCTGGGAGCTAGGCTATCTCTTCAAAAAGAGCACATTGTTAAGTTCTTTCACACGCAATGCTAGCATTTAACCAACTTATCGGCGTAGAGGAGGCCATGGGCTGAGAAAACACTTGAGTTGTGAAGTGAAGGCTCCACAGACGACCAATTATCGACTGAATGTAGGACGCCGTCACCCGTACATTGGCCTCGGTCTAGTTTCACAGCTCTTGTTTTGTTTACGTTAATGTGACATGAAAACTGGTCATTAAAATCAAATATTGAACATTAGGGAACGAGTATAATTTAATCCTAAGGTTCTGTGAGTCCCGAGGAGAAAATGGGGGGGAGGGGGGGGGGCACGGAAAAAAAAGGTAGGGGAGGGGGGGGGGGGGGGCTTGAAAATTCTGATGGTCTGAAAAGGGGATGGAGGCTGATAACTATTTTGTTCAAGCTTGATTGTTGTCTCTTTGAACCACATTAAACCTTACAAGCGGTCATTGACCTTGCCCATTTCCAAAATGTCATGTGGCTCAATAATGTACACTACATGTACCCATGTTTAATGTGAGTTCATAAAGAAGCAAAGTCATAGTTCACATGTCACGTGACCAGGACCAGGATCAATCATAAATATATTGTGGTGAACGATGTCCGCAATCAATATAATTATCACACATATTCAAAATACAGTGTACTAATATGAACAGGGTTTGCAAAATCGTGTTACAGTACTGATATGGGCAGAGGTTGCAAAATACGGTGTTACAGTACTGATATGGGCAGGGGTTGCAAAATACGGTGTTACAGTACTGATATGGGCAGGGGTTGCAAAATACAGTGTTACAGTATTGCATTCCATTATCCATTGCTGCCACCATCCATTGCATCCCACAATCCATTGCATCCCACCATCCATTGCTTCCACCATCGATTGCATTCCACCATCCATTGCTGCCACCATCGATTGCATTCCACCATCCATTACTGCCACCATCCATTGCATTCCATTATCTATTGTTGCCACCACCCATTGTATCCCACCATTCATTGCTGCCACCACCATTGCATTCCACCATCCATTGCTGCCACTATCCATTGTATCCCATCATCCATTGCTGCCACCATCCATTGCATTCCATTATCTATTGTTGCCACCACCCATTGTATCCCACCATTCATTGCTGCCACCACCATTGCATTCCACCATCCATTGCTGCCACTATCCATTGTATCCCATCATCTATTGCATCTCACCACCACCATCCATTGCATTCCACCATCCATTGCTGCCACCACCCATTGCATTTCACCATCCATTGCATCCCACCACTACTACGATTGTAAAGTAAAATCTAATCATATCAGTCTTATTGCTACTGACAACAATGTTGTGAAGCAATTATTACTTTTGGTGTGAAGAGAGGAGTGTGTCTCACAAGAATGAAGGAGAAACAGTGTAGAAAGGTATATATTGGGGATAATGTGGTGGAGTGGACACGGTGTTGTTGGTAGTGCGCCCATCTAGTCTTTTGGAGTTGAGGCCTTCGGCTATGCCAATAAGGTCCAAAACATGTATTTATATTACTTAATTATATGATTAATGCAGTGCCTATGACGATACTAATGGGGAAAAAAACTAATGCCTTTAAATTCATCAGTGTGGTGGCAGCGGTGGGATCAAGTCCTTACCGTTGATTATGTCTTCTTTCATGTCAAACAGCATTATAATCCATGCTTTTAAAATATTCAAATATATGAGGGTCATTTTTTAGAGAAGGGAAATTGAGGGAGGGCCAATTTTTAGCAAGTGAATTCAGGGAGGGTCACAATTTGCAACAGACCCCCCCTCTTTAAGTACAAAAGGCTCCCTTAATATGCTACATACTGTTGAACAATTCATTATGTTGTAGACAACCATAAGTACTTTCTCTTTCCTCTTATCATCTAAGGCTTGTGTTGATCTTGTCATCTGACTAGGGATGAGTGTATACATGGATCAAAGGTCACAGCACCGAAAGCTAGAGTTGTCAACTCTTGTATACCTTAGCTCACTGTGTGAATTTACTTCCGTTTACACGACGATTAACCTATCATGTTAACCACCATATTGAACAAACGTTTGAAGTTTCGATAATAAATGAATCTCTAGTGGTGTTGTACTTTCCCCCCTACAACGACATTTAATGAATCTCTTGGCATCATATCCTAAAGCATGTGTACTTTGTCAACGGTGTATTTGATGAATCTTTGGTGAGGGGTTCACCATCTTCAAACAATGTCGTGTTGTTCAGTTAATAGTCTGTCAGCGACCAGTGTGAAAGTGCTAGTCGCTTTATAGAATGTTGAAGATGTACTGAAAACAGCTAAATAAGGACTAACCAGATTTAAAGTGAATACTTTCCGTAAGAGATTGCAAAATTATATTAGCCATGACACATAATATGCCCCTTAATTTTCAAATACTTATGCCAAACGACAAGAAATCTGAAGTTTGTATACTTAAGATATTACCTAATTACCGAAAATCATCAATTATGCAAATGAAACACAGCTTAGAGTTACATCAATATGCTTTATGAGACACGTGGGCCCTGGTATCACAGATGTATGTACCAATTTACATAGCACTTAAAGCTTGCACTCTTCAGATATAGCCTAATTACTTAAAATCTTTAATTATGCAAATTAATCATTGAAACTAAGCTTTTTGAGGTACGTGCACTTTGTCATCATCAAGGTATGTACCAAATTATATGAAATTTGAATCTTGCATTCCTAAGATATAGCACAATTACTGAAAATCAAATGACTCATTGATATTCATGGTATGCTTATCAAAACCCAATTAGTTCTAGCCATTGCTCTAAACAATATCAGTAACATATTTTGGAGCCAGCCCTTTTTTGAGAAAACGATGACAGAGACAGACAAACAGACAGACAGACAGACAGACAGACAGACAGACAGACAGACAGACAAACAGACAGACAAACTGACAGACAGACAGACAGACAGACAGACAGACACACACACAAAGACACGCACACACAAAGACAGACACACACACAAAGACAGACAGACAGACAGACAGACAGACAGACAGACAGACAGACAGACAAACAGACAAACAGACACAAAGACAGACAGACAGACAGACAGACAGACAGACAGACACACACACACACATACTGGCAGACAGACAGACACACAAACAAATAAACAAACACACACACACACACACACACACACACACACACACACACAAAGACTGACATACATACATCTCATCCCTAAAATATAAGGGGCAAGGGGGAGGTAGTTTAATCATATTACGCACGCACTGAAGTAGGTCTGATCGCCTAGTGATGAAATCCATCAACCTTTCTCCCACAGACCTACAATTTGTTGACAAACAGGTAAATGGGATCCAGACCTGATTTACGATTGTTTACATACGGACATCACGTTAGTGTACACAGTAGCAGCAATGACTAGTAAAGTATCATTTTAAACTACTATAATGGACAGAGATATCATTGAGGCCTGCGTTGACTTCATATTAATGTCGTCTCGACTAATAAAAATCTTACTAACATTGTTACATTTTCTCATGCACCATGCATTATCTTAGCACACCATTGCACAACTATTTACAATACACAATTTGTCCATTTTTGCAGAGATGACACGGAATTCAAAGGGACACAAACTGAGTTTAAACATATTTGGATGAGATTTATGCTGCGTATTTCAAAGACACTCGTAGTATTCAATTTACGGAAGCATACATATTATACCACAATTTGTAATTAACTGAACTCAAACATAAAAAAACACCTACCAGACGACGTAATTTATCATACGTATAAAAAAATGTTGAGAAATCCATACTAGGCAATCAACTGTTCTAACAATGCCAGAAGGTAATTGTAATGTTATAGAAGGCATACATTGACATTAATATTATACTGTGATATAGTTAATGGTTGTTTTAGTAAAAGGTTGATAAACTTGGCTTATGACACCTTAATGCCAGGCACATTTTTTTGTAAAGCATCGTAAAGCAAATTTTATTATTGTATTGCATTTTTGTCGAGCCAGACGAAATGTTAACAGTCCAGTAATTCTATCAGGCCAGTCGATGATTTGTTTCAACTTAGCTGCCCCCCCCCCCCTCCATTGTAGGAGACGAATCCAAGTGTTTTTATTAAAAGTTTAGTGCAATGTTCAACTTGCAAAAATAACAAAAATGGCGGACATGTTAAGAAAAACAGAAAGGTAAAACAATATTTGGTTGGATTCAATATTTGATTGGATATTTGTTTCAAACTTTGCCATGAAAGTTAACAGTATTTTGATATTTCATTTGCAATAAAAGATGTAATGTTTAGTCACTGCTACACTTACTTTGATGTAAAGTCATTACCCTTTATAAACATCTACACGTTGAGTATAATATTATATAAATGGAACCTACAATTTCCCCAGGGTGGTAGAAGTCGTATTGAAATTTCATCAACACGTTGCGTTTTCTTTTTCTTCCGACAGCTAACAACAGGAAATTAATTTTTTGTCACGTACTCACCAACAAAAAGTAAAATTTCCAACTTGTTTTGAGTGAAAATGTAATAAATGTGTGTACTATAATATTATCAATGTTAATAAGATCCATTTAAGCATAATAAGCACAGACACTTTCATTTGACTTCACAGAGAGGAAATTCAATGGTGAGAATAATGACTTCAGTTACCATGGTTACAATGTTATCATCAATACTTTGAGTTGAAAGCAAAAAATGGAGTAATATTGTAGAAAACTAGCAGGAAGATGATATTTGGTAAGGTGAAGGTCAGACTTGGTTGTAGATGGATGTTTCAGGGTCTAATTATCAACACAAACGTGCACTTTATATCTGCATGTATGTATGCTTTAATTATAATCACACACATCTATACGCAATTCCATTAAATCTCAAATCAAAACTCCGCTAACATATTATAATTTTTAACAAGTCACATTTCTGAAATTGTCGTTTATAACGAGAACCCACAGTTGGAAATTTGCTTGATTATATACATACATTTTAAATGATATATTTATATATTGCAATGTTTTAATCACTTGCAATCAATAGAGTATACTAACGCATGTCTTATAATTACTGGTTCGCATATTTTGTAGCCTCATAGTCTATAGAAGACTGTGTATGTGATAGGCAAGAAGCTTTCGACCATCCAGCCTTCTATGGAAGCTATATACAAGCACAGACACAGAGAAACAAGCCCACCTATCCACACAAATCCATCCCAAACCAAATTTTCCATAAGCACAAACTTGCACATACATACATACATACATACATACATACATACATACATACATACTCACGTACGTTTTCGTACAAACATGCTTAAGCAATCACGTACTACATACGTACGTACAAACACACGCGCGCACACACACACACACACACACACACACGCGCGCGCGCGCGCGCACACACACACACACACACACACACACACACACACACACACACAAGATCAGAATAATCTGAACTTGTATTTCTACAACAATACCAACATCGATATTGGTTCTAGATCTAGCTTAATTCAATTTGTGTGACTAATACCTCAGACCATAGTAGTCTGAGCTAATACCAAGATGTTAAATTACTCAGGTATTATGCAGTTATACACAGTAATTAGGTTTTCGTATTCAATTTTCAACTCAACTACACAGAGGTTTATTGATGTGTCCGACTGTTATTTGGACACCCTGACATGGGGGCAAGGACAATCTTTCAGTAGATACATTTAGAATGTTCAAGAAATTTGTTATTTAATTCAAGTGGATTAGAAATTGGTATTTAGTTTGAGAGAAATTGAGAATAATAACTCAAACATCTATGTTACTATATTTTCTCTACGTGCAAACAAATCTTAAGTTTGTGAAACGACTAAGCAGATACCAAGTGCTTGTTAATTATGTTTATTGCTTCAGAATGTGTAGATGCATAATGATGTTTCAATATAAATAATGAAGCAACATATGTATGTAGACTCGAGCGTGAATTGATTTGTGTTACCCAGTATATTTACAAATTACTGTGTGTGTGTGTGTGTGTGTGTGTGTGTGTGTGTGTGTGTGTGTGTGTGTGTGTGTGTGTGTGTGTGTGTAACGCCAGTCAGTCTACCCAGCACTAGCTCTCCCGCTCTCTCCCCTCTCTCTCTTTCTCGACTTGTTTTTCTGTCAGTCTGTCAGTGGGGAGGGGGTGTCTCTCTCTCTCTCCCGTCTCTCTTTCTCAACTTTTTTTCTTTGTCTTTCTGTCTTTTTGTCTTTTTGTCTTTTTGTCTGTCTGTCTGTCTGTCTGTCTGTCTGTCTGTCTGTCTGTGTCTGTCTGTCTGTCTGTCTGTCTGTCTGTCTGTCTGTCTGCCTGCCTGCCTGCCTGCCTGTCTGTCTGTCTGTCTGTCTGTCTGTCTGTCTGTCTGTCTGTCTGTCTGTCTGTCTGTCTGTCTGTCTGTAGGGGGTTAGTAGCGTTCGAAAAAACTTGCAATTTATTTTGGTAGCAATTATTCACCGACAAGCTTACATTGAGGGAAATAGAAAATGGCAATTAAAACATTTTCAAGTATATTAACAAATAAAACAAATGGCGTTTCTATGCCGCGTGATGCAACTTATTCTTCACAGCGACCACCGCATACGAATGATACCATGATACTTAACTCGAGTATCTCTCCAAATACAGCGAGATTTTGAAATGTGGGGAGGATGTTGCTGTGTTAAATTGACCCTGCCTTGTGTGCAATTCTGCTACAGCTCTAGAAGTCAATTTGAATTCATGTTTTTTGTTCACATTACTCTTTATCATTTTGGGCACCAGCTTATTTCTTCGGAAAATCCATATAAATTCGTTATAGATATATGATCATATATGCACAGGCTGGTTATCTGTACTGTTTGGTTCTCTGAACTCTTTGGTTATCTGAACTGTCTGTACTGTTTAGTTATCGGTACTGTTTGGCATGGCTATAACTGTGCTGTTTGATTATCTGTACTGTGTAGTTATCTTACTGTTTGGCATGGTTATTTGTACTGTGTAGTTATCTGTACTGTTTGCTTGGTTTTCTGTACTTTGTAGTTATATGTACTGTAGTTATCTGTAAGTTGTTGTTCAAGGAGTATTGAAGGGAAAGGCACTCAATTGAGATTGATCCATCGACCTTGAAATGTGTATGTGTGTTTTTCATTTTCTATCTGTTTTCTCTCTCCGCGATGATCAACAGGTCTGTTTTGATTCAGGTTTCCGTGTATATATTATATTATGGTGACAATTGCAAGAGTAAGCAGGATGTATTTGCCGATGCGTGTTAAGTGTTGCCTCCACTGTGAGTCGTCTACGATTTGTCCTTGGGGACTTTGTTGAAAGAAAGAAAAGTACGATGATCTGTCAACGGCCGGGATATTGACCGTTTATCTGATCAAAATAACTGAATTAATATCACTTAGCATCGATATGTGTTCAATTCGCTTGAACACTCGTTCTCATCGTATATGGTAATGTCGTCGGTGACCGTTTGGTCACAAGTACTTGCATTTTGCCGTTTGCGATCTCTCCAACCACAGTTGTCGTGGTTCGAATCCTGGGTTCAACACCCTAGTCTGGGTTAAATTCAATTGTCACGCTGCACCATAGACTATGGCTGCATATTGTCGTTCAATTTGACTATAGCAAACAACACAACTTCCCCGAGCTGAGTATGCCTCTTTCCTTGTGTATATCACCGCCATGGGGGGGGGGGGGGGCACGCAAGCCACAGTGTACGCGCTAAAACAGAAAACACGTATTGTTGAAGTTGCAACAAAGTATTTTGCAGACACACATACATACATACATACATACATACATACATACATACATACATGCATACATACATACATACATACATACATACATCCATCCATCATATCCATCCATCCATACACACACACACACACACACCCACCCACCCACCCATCCATCCATCCATCCATCCATACATACATACATACATACATACATACATACATACATACATACATACATACATACATACATACATACATACATACATACTGGCAGAAGACTTGCAGACCCACGAGACGGAAGAATGGTAACATTGCTATGCCAATAATTACAGTACATGTAGGAAACTTTGTTGAGTTTTACCATGTGTAGTATAATAGAAGTACCTTGGGTTTTGAAGTGTTGTAATTATTGTTCATTGTTAATACAACACACACGTACTAGGTGTCCTTTTTACCAGACCAACGTCGTAAGTAAACATAGTTGACAGAACTCGGGCCACTATCTCCACGAACTGAAGTGCTTCAATTCATTGTTTGATGGATATCAGGTCGTAGGTCCGTTCTTTCAACTTTACACCAGTGACACCCTTTGACATTGATTACTGTCATTAATCAGAACCACTTGACACATTTAAATAAAGAAGTGTTTCACATAGATTTTTTTTAAAGATCCCGATCTCCCAATGTCTCTCACAGATTGGACAAGGCCAACGTCTTTTACGACGATCGAACTGGGTTTATAATTAGTGGTAAAAAAACTGGGACGGGCGCCCTCTTTAGGCACGATAGGTATGGCGGCTTGACATAAAAGTTTTCTCCTAGTTTTGAAGTAGTTTGCGTGTGAGCGCGCGTGACTGAAATGATTAAAGTGTCATATATCGTATTAAACATATCATGGGTGCATTCACTTGATAGGCAGGTGTTGGTCGGGAAATATCTTAAGTTCTCGTACCGTATATCAATAATCTGATATCTCGATTGACCTATAGCTAGATATATACTGTGCTATTATTCTCACTGGCAATACAGACCCCTCTTGGTATGCGTGTACGTACAGCCCGCTTCAAGATATTCCCGTTCATCGCCGCTGTTTGATACAACAACACAGAAACCGATACTGGACATGCTACACTTTAAGATAGCAAGACTGAATGAATACAGTTTGTTGCGACATTTTGCATCTGTCTTATAAGCTTAATGAAATAAACTAAGTTTCTACCATAGAGACATCAAATGCTGACGTCGAGAAAACGGCACTTGCGTTTGCACCTAGTTATAGTTCAAATGGTTTATTTTATAATAGACGAAATATAGCAAGAAATTGTGATCTCATTATGTCAGTGTAGAATGTACAGGTTGTCACGTGATTCTATCAAACAGGTACTGAATGGTCACTTCACGGGCTGTAAAACTTATACTAAAAAAAATACTAAAACTTATAAGTCATTAATAATGATAATAATGATTGAATAATGAATATATTATAATCCGCATTTTTGATACCAACTTACATTGCATCTAATAAAGCAAGCCCACTTTTATGATCGTGTTGTCAATAAACCCGTCAGGTGATATTTCAGTTAGGAAAACTGAATTAAAAAAACACGGGTTTCCTTGTCAACAGTCTTCAGCACGGCTTCCATTATATATATATATATATATATATATATATATATATATATATATATATATATATATATATATATATATATATATATATATATATATATATATATATATATATATATATATATATATATAATATATATATTATATTATATTATATTATATTATATTATATTTGTCGCTGTTCGCCGTTTAAAGGGAGAGGGGTGTTATACCCCTTTTCAGATCACCATTCACCAAGAAGTAAATTCACCATTCACCGTTATCTCTGAATTTCAATTCACGGTTACCAAATATTAAAGTATTTCACCATTCATCACCATTTTTAGTATTAAATCACCGATTTCAATCAATCCGACAACATCGCATGTATATGTTGTGAAAGTGTATTTATGTTGACAGGTTGATTAGGTGGCCTGACCTTGTCAATATCGAACTAGTGGCTTCCTTTCCTTACAGTCATTGAAGACATCATTTTAATTCCATTCAAGCTGTTTGCTTCGACCAATAGACAACATTTTACTTGTTATGGGTGATTTAATGTTTCATGGTGACGCATGCGCCGACAAGTGACGACCAGTCAGTCTAGATCTATCCAGTAAGGTTACGTACATTATATGTACAAGTATTGACTTAAATTTGTTGGCCAACATTAAATTCAAATAAACATAGTAGGATACTGAGAAATATAGGCAACACTATTTATAAATCACAATCCACATAACGCTATAAAAAATAAAAGAAACTAAGGTATCTATTGTGTGAGTTTTGGCGTGAGACTCGTTGTAGCAGCGGTGGTTTCAACTGTCGATATAAAGTTCAGTGGTAGAATTCTCGCCTACCACGCGGGAGGCATGTGTTTAATTCCACACCGATGCACACATAATGTTATTATTGTGATAAGTTGATAGTGTCAGTAAGCTCTTAGACCACTAAAAGAATGTCAGCTATAACTTTGTGTGCCTTTAATGATTGCCACTCCGGTTGGTTGACCGTACTCTGGACGCTAGACTTACATTTTGTCTTGTAGTCATGGAGACCACCGGTACCCCTGAATGCTAGCGCTTTTCCATGTTTTCGTTGAAAATTTTGTAGCTCCTCTGTCCAGATATTGATGTCTGTCACTAAGGATAATGGTATTAATGGATTTGATGCAATGTAGAACATTTCAACACTCAAGCTTTGTTGCGTTCCTGATATCTGACAAATGAATTAATTCAATGGGCAAAAGTTGAGTTTACATATTTCTAGGAAGAATTTTGAACAGGTAGTGGTGGAATTCTACTTGCTGATGCTTATGTGACCATCTCTTGCAATCGACTGAACTAAAATCAATTGTAATGTCTTGTAATGACTTCAATATCATACTAGAATAGTGGAAAGCTGCAATTGGTGGAACATCGATTAAATAACTTACTCGTAATCTTACATCCTAAATAGTATTGAATCGTCTGTATGTGAACATAGTTGAACATAGTTTTTGTAGCTATATATAATGATAAAGTATAATAAATCAAATCAAATCAAATTGATCTGGGTACGCACCCAAAAAACAGCGCCCTCAACAGCGATCACGATTTCAACCTGTTACTAGACTATTTACGGATAAGATCGCCCACCGATTAACATGTAATATAAATTATATGATGTAATATGTAATATAAATTATATTACATGTTAATCAGTGGGCGATCTTATCCGTAAATAGTATAGTAACAGGTATATTAATATTGACCACAATTAAACAGATACCGTGTCATTTTATAAATAACTGACCAACATTTAGTGAATATCTTTGGTTACTTGATGAAATAAATGTCTGTGTTGCCAGTGTAGATTTGGATTTCGAGGTTTTATGTAAGTATTTTGACTGACAGCATATAACACTTGAAGTAATCTATATCAACTGAATCACAATACATGGAATAATAGACAGTCGCCTTATTTTTATTCTAATTTAGAATTTTCAAAGTTTGCATGATAGTGCCTAGGTAACATGATTATAATTAATTTTATATTACACACGTTATACCATACACAAGCCAAGTTAATGTCTTTGAACACAAAATATGGCATACATGCCCTGGTAATTCTTTGTCATAACAACACATGTCACTGGTTCTGTGGGACTCTATGAGACAAACAATTCCAAATCGTCATTATTTTTCCCAATTATGTACATACATTTATCAGTTCGATCATTTGCCATATACTGAGTCTGATCTTCAAGTGCGCCCTCAGTGTTAAACAATACTCTATATAACCTCCTACCACTAATTTAGTGGTCTGAGATTAAACCACATAAACGGCGAGCCGCAATAATACGGCGATCTGGAAGGGGTTTATGTGTTCAAAATTATGCCGAGGGATATCTACCTAGAAAGAAACGTTATAAACAAATATCGATGACTAGCGCCACCATGCACTATAGTTCAACATTTCAATCACCATGGTTTAACACTTCAATACACTATAGTTCAACACTTAAATGCAGTATGGTTCAACACTTCAATGGCATGGTTCAAAAGCAACACTTCAATGTACTATGGTTTAACACTTCAATGCACTATGGTTTAACACTTCAATACACTATAGTTCAACACTTAAATGCAGTATGGTTCAACACTTCAATGGCATGGTTCAAAAGCAACACTTCAATGTACTATGGTTTAACACTTCAATGCACTATGGTTCAACACTTCAATGCACTATGGTTTAACACTTCAATGTACTATGGTTTAACACTTCAATGTACTATGGTTTAACACTTCAATGTACTATGGTTTAACACTTCAATGCACTATGGTTCAACACTTCAATGCACTATGGTTCAACACTTCAATGTACTATGGTTTAACACTTCAATGCACTATGGTTCAACACTTCAATACACTATGGTTCAACACTTCAATGCACTATGGTTCAACACTTCAATGCACTATGGTTCAACACTTCAATGTACTATGGACTATGGTTCAACACTTCAATGCACTATGGTTCAACTGCTTCAAAGGACATACTTATAGTTTGTGTTTAAAGACTCTTAGGTGATACATTACGAGAATTGTCCTCATCACTTCTTGATATGTGAACTTAATTTGTTTTTTCTGACAACAATAGCCAATATGGCATTCTATATTCTGAATATATGCGAGTACTTTTTGTAATACGCCTTGGACACACTTTGACAGTATGAGGTGGCAAATCGATGATATCCGAGACCACTAAATAGTTAGTGGTCTGAGATGATATACACTAGGCATCGGTGATATACATTGGAAGTTGTGGAGGTTGACTTTTTTACGGTAGCGTTGCGTAGGATCGGAGCTTGTATGAAGAGGGATTCGGCAAATAATATCGTGAACGCGTACGGATAAAAGGTATCGAAAACTACCGTCACGGTGTTTTAATTCTATGTTTGCATGCCATCAAATCTGTGTTTTGTTTTCTACACTTTGAAACATAACTATAATGCTTAACAACAAGAATAACGAAATTTAATAACATTGAAACAAATTCATCTCCTAGGATGATTTAAAAAAGCACAAGTTTCATGCCTCAAAGCATACGACATGGACCAAGGGCTTGAGACAACAATTCTGGTGTCTATAACAATATTGAATAACGCCGTGAATATAGACAACATCAACAAGTTCCGACAAGTTCTTGTTTATCATTATATTCAGTATCTTGAATCGCTAATTAATATATGATTATAATACACAGAGAAATACATATATTTAACTCGATCGAATCGCGCTGAAATACAAATAGCATATACGGGACACTGCTGTGGAGTGTAGCGATTGAATAGCGCCCCCAACGGTCGTGGAATTTACTTCTCTGTCTTATCGCGAGATCGAATGATTCGAATCTTGGAATTTGAAAATTCAACCTCCACGAGCTCAGCATTTGCTCAATTTGCCCTTTAAAACTTTAAACATTGGTGGCAGCGGTGGGATGAAGTCCTTACCATTGATTCTTGGAGCAATGTCCTTTTACCAGGGATGTATTAACATATAATTCCTTGTTTATACGTCCCCGATTTAAATCATGTTTTGAATAGGGAGAGGGTCATGTTTAAAAGAAAGAAAGTTGAGGAGGCCAGCCACTTTTAGCATGACGGAGTTGGGAGAGGGTCACATTGTTACACAATAGCCCGAAATCTTCTTGCCTACGCCAACATGGTCTCCTCCATGACCTTATTTCATAAAGGTTTTCATCGTGGTCAGGGGATAAGTACATTTGCTTGAGTCATGGAGGTTTAAGAGGAGCCCCTAATACTAATACCTCCATGCTTAACACAAGTCAGGAAAATAGTGCTCATAAAGGAGCCTTCAGTATTTACAGGGGGGGGGAATCACACATGACCCACCCCCATTCTTCATTTGTAAAAAGTGACCCTCCCCTTTGTCCCATTTTGTAAAACATGACTCTCCCCCATGACAATATTAATTGCATATACTTCAGACGTTAATCAATATCCCCATTACATACAAATTAAATGATTTTGACTCTATTTAAAAAGCAATATTTGTACATATAATGTGACAAGCAGTAAAAAACTGGCTAGTGACCTTTCTCTTATAATCATACACAATATAGTTAGTATCTTGCCATGTTGTGCATGCCTGATCTGGTCACTTCTAAAAGTTCCCTGCTATCATTGTCATCATCATCATCATCATCATCATCACGTTCACCTTCAGTATTGCCATTATCAGTGTCACTCTAATCTGACTCACTGGTACTACTTGAGTCAGTACATGTATCACTGTCCGTGTTCTCTATGACATTCAAAACGAAATCATCATCATCATCATCATCATCATCATCATCATCATCATCCTCATCATCATCATCATCATCATCATCATCATCATCATCATCATCATCATCATCATCATCATCATCATCATCATCATCATCATCATCATCATCATCATCATCATCATCATCATCATCATCATCATCATCATCATCATCATCGCTTTTAAGAAGACATTTATTCATTTATGCCCTAATTACATTGTAAGGTTAAAATATATACACAGGCTCTGAAATAATTTAATGTTAAAATACATGTTTACACGTTTGTGTTTTGAACGGTTCGCATTAAAGTCTTTAAACTATGTAAAGTAATTACTTATATTAATTCTGTATCAGGAAAGAAAAAAATCGCGTGATAAATCACTGATGTCCAAGTAAGTAATAGCACGTTACAAGTTAATGTGTAGTTGGTTATTGTTTACAGTACATATTATATTATTTGTTGCCCATGTTGATTCGAAAAGTTCTATATTGTGTTCTTGACTGTAGTATTGGAATTCAAAGGTTACTTTTGATCGGATACGAGATTTAAATATTTCTAGAGGGTTTGTTTGAGGTGAGTTGTTCACGCTGTTTCTTCTTGCGAGGTGAATGGCCATCTTTGCAGTAGAAGAGATGTGGGTAAACAGGTTCAGAGTTTGTGTATCGTTGAAAGCCTTGCTTTTACGTGGTGGGTTGATTAAAAACCAGTGTCCTGGAATGTTGTAATTGTCATTTGCAAGTTGTGTGGATATCCTGGTTACAGTAGTGAGTAATCCTCGAATATTAGTACACTCTATGAAAGTATGCAGTAGGGAATCTGTGTCACCACACAATGGACAGTTAGGGTCAGACCGGAAGTTTGCTCTGTACAGAAAATTACTTGTTGTGTATGCACCATGTGCAATTCTCCATTGTAGGTCTCCTTCCCTCTTGGTAATTAAAGGGTAGTAGCAGGCTTTGAAGTTTGGACGAACGGATGATGGCAGACTAAGGATATCCCTCCAGACTGTATCAAGTTTGTTAGTTTGTTTGGTGTCATGGAGTACAATTATGAGATACTTATAGATGGCCCCTTTTTCGAATTTGTACAGTGGTAGATTCAGTTCTGTAGATCGATGGAGATCAAAAGAATACGTTGATGTAGTCAGCTGTTGGTTTTCGAGGTTGCTTTCGAAGTAGTTGTTAATAATTGTTTTCATATTGGTTGGTATGGCCTGATGTATAATTTCCAGTGTGAGAGCGAGGATTCGTTGGGAATGAATCCTAACTTTGTGTTTTAGGTCAGTTGTAGTTAGCCAGCGTTTATTTTCGATGTCGATGAGATCAGCGATTGTTGTTATGTTGGCCTCCACGAAGTGTGTTAAAGTAAAGGGACAAGAACGGATTGGGTGAAGAATCATGGGGTTCTGAAAAAGAGGTTCGTTCATAATGTCAGGCACTGTTTGGGGTTCTCCATTGCGGATTTTTTCGGTTGAGTTCCAGATAAGCAGGGTTTCTTTATAGAAGGGTGGGATGTGGGCATTCCGCGCATCTGTGTTTACTGTTGCTAATAATTGCTGTCCGTAGCGAAGGTTTGCAACTTTTTGGAAGTAATGGTCCATGAAGTAGAACGTCACATCATCATCATCATCATCATCATCATCATCATCATCATCATCATCATCATCATCATCATCATCATCATCATCATCATCATCATCATCATCATCATCACTGCTACCATCACCATCATATTTTAACAACAACATTCACGGACAGTGTGAGTGATAAGGTGAGATGGTACACTCAACAAAATGCATCGTTTTATTAAACAATTTTCTTACAATATATGTATTTTAATTTTTGTATTTTTGCATGTAAAGTACTCGTAAAAATAAACGTAATGCAAAATATATGACCCTCC
The DNA here is from genome assembly GCF_964340395.1 of Glandiceps talaboti. NCBI lineage: Eukaryota > Metazoa > Hemichordata > Enteropneusta > Spengelidae > Glandiceps > Glandiceps talaboti. The sequence goes on along the minus strand of NC_135562.1, from coordinate 20,710,532 downwards.
CCCAAGAACAGGTTTGTAAAATGTGACCCCCCCCCCGCCGATTCCTCCCCTCCTGTAGTAAATACCGAAGGCTCCCTAACATGGTCAAATTAAAACAGCTGTATCAGCCTGTCAATTTGTGATGGATTACTACTGACATGCACTGTTGTTCTTCGCTCACCATGACGTTCAAATACACTTGACACCATTCGTTGGGACCTTGACTAGACTGGGATAGAGTAATGGAGTACATTGTAGTACGGAAGAGGTTCTCTCGACCTAGACTACAAATATACCAATCAAGCACATGAATCAAGCACCGTTTGTGGTGAAGGGCGCCCTCTAGAGTGGTAATCGCGTTATACGACTTTGGAGGAGAACATAGTGCGCATGCACGTACTGATTCGAAATTCCAGACAGCCATTGTTAATGTTGACAAAACAACGTGACTCGACTCAAACTTTCATGATGGAAAGCAAAACTTGTCAGTAAGTACAAGCATATTTTCAGGTACAACCGTGAGCTTAGCATTTTTTAGAACTATTTTTAAGAGTGGTATCACTGTCTGCACAATTTGAGCGTAGTTTAGTAGAATTTCAGAACTCTCGTTCAATAATATTAATAATACTATTTACTAGTAATAGAACATTGCATTTGCCATTGTTGTTGTTGTTGTTGTTGTTGTTGTTGTTGTTGTTGCTGCTGCTGCTGTTGTTGTTGTTGTTGTTGTTGTTGTTGTTGTTTCCGATCGAGTGTTCTGACTGTATTTAACAACTGTCCTTTTTGTGCCAAATTTGTGTTGAAAACTTCACCCGGCATTTTGAAACAGTAACTAGTCGATCCAAAAAAAAAATTGAAAAAACAGCTCAAAGATATTTTCATATGTACAAGCTATAGACAATGAGGAACATATGCAAAATTTGCATATGTCAACGTTGCATCTCTAGCTCTTGTAATTGTAATTGCATTGACGTACAAGTAATTTGAAAACATGGTAATACCTTGTTGTAAACATTGACAATTAGCCAGTAACTCAACACGGAAACCATTCAAACATTTGTTTTATTTTAGGGATTGTTTAAACGGCAGCACTTTCAGATATCTATTCTAAGTCATTCCACAGAGAACAGGACAAGTGAAATATTTTGTTCTTATGATTAGAACTCTTATTTTCTTATTTTCTCTATATTCAAAATAAAGTTTAAAATATTGCCTTCATAACTATTGTTCCTCTGACTGTTTTTCCTATTTGCTGTTGTTTTGTGAATTCATAAATAAATAATTATGTGTCAGGTAGATATATGGATATAGTCTGGGTATGTCCTTTTGGAGTTGCATCCCTTTCCATGTACTTTCAATAGTTGGATCAGTAGATGTTTACACCCACTGCTTAATGTGTTAATTTCAAGCAAATAGCGTATGAGTTTGTTCTAGGATTAGCAAACTACTAATTAATGTAAACTATTCAAACTTGGTTTAGTTTTGTGAACTGACATTTTATACTTTTTTATCATGTCTATGCAGAGAATGAAGAAAGTGTGTTGTGCACATATAAACTGAGTGTAACTTGGTGAAGACAAAGATGATATCAGCACAAGAAATGTCTGAATTAGCTGTACAGTGCCCCTTCTTAAATTGCCCACTTCAGTTTAGTTCCATAGAGCAATGGGAAGTTCACATTAATGACTTTGATCACCCGGAGAGATATGGTTGTTACAATCCCAAAGTTATTCCCCGAGTTAAGGAAAGTGGTAAGTTTGGAATATTGATTGATAGTTATAGAAAGTATACTACCGATAGTTATAGAAAGTATACTACCGATAGTTATAGAAAGTATACTACTGTACCATAGTTATAGAAAGTATACTACCATAGTTATAGAAAGTATACTACCATAGTTATTCATAGATAAGGGTATGTGACCCTATGTTTATTTATCTGTTTCTCATTACATTTTCATAGCAGTCCCATATCTTATGTGATCCCGTGTGAGCCATTGCATCCATAGCATCTACTTGAGGGTGGTCACGATGAAAGTGTAAAATGCTTAGCAACACTATTGTTCTCAATATTATTGCGTGTGGCCATGACAAAAGCTTGACCACAATCACATGTTTGACAACCATACCGGTATGTTGCTAGACGTAAAATCCCTGATTGGAAATCATATTTTCTTACAGGTGATCCACAGCAGGTTATTTGTCCTGAATGTTTGTTAATCTTCAACGAGTTTGAAGTAGGAATTCACAGTGATCACACTCAACACCAACAACCATACATACCAGTGCGATTTGTCTACTTTTGTTGTCCTAATTGCTACCTGTTCTTTAATGATTACAATGATTGCATGCAACACATGGAGGTTAATGGACATTATCAAGATGAAAGTCATCCAAATGGTAAGTGTCTCATGGAAGAGTTAGTGAAATGTGCAGTTATGATCATATCTGATAATTTGATATTGTATTTAAAAACGTTAAAGTTGTCATACGGATGACAATTGAGTATTAATTTTGAAAAAAAAAACTGACGTATACCAAGTCCTTGTTTGTAACTCAATGAATTGCAAAACATTAAAAGTATGTGTGAAATGTTTGTTATTTATTTATTTCACAGTTTTTTCAAGTAGAAAAGCATAATAAAAGTTCCAAAATGAATACCTAATTCTCATCCATATGACCACTTTAACGTGCTTACCAAACACCATGGTTGTGTGAAATTAAGGAAAACAGCAAAAATCAAACAATGACACCATAAAAAACTTTTAATTAAGCATCTGATCTAGATCTCTGTGTGTGCTTACTTACCGTAGAGTATGAATTTAGCTAATTACTGTAAACCTAGATCTCTATGTGTGCTTACTTGCATAGAGTATGAATTTAGCTAATTACTGTAAACCTAGATCTCTGTGTGTACTTACTTGCATAGAGTATGAATTTAGCTAATTACTGTAAACCTAGATCTCTGTGTGTACTTACTTGCATAGAGTATGAATTTAGCTAATTACTGTAAACCTAGATCTCTGTGTGTACTTACTTGCATAGAGTATGAATTTAGCTAATTACTGTAAACCTAGATCTCTGTGTGTACTTACTTGCATAGAGTATGAATTTAGCTAATTACTGTAAACCTAGATCTCTGCGTGTACTTACTTGCATAGAGTATGAATTTAGCTAATTACTGTAAACCTAGATCTCTGTGTGTACTTACTTGCATAGAGTATGAATTTAGCTAATTACTGTAAACCTAGATCTCTGTGTGTACTTACTTGCATAGAGTATGAATTTAGCTAATTACTGTAAACCTAGATCTCTGTGTGTACTTACTTGCATAGAGTATGAATTAAGCTAACTACTATAAACCTAGATCTCTGTGTGTGCTTAGTTGCATAGAGTATGAATTTAGCTAATTACTGTAAACCTAGATCTCTGTGTGTACTTACTTACCGTAGAGTATGAATTTAGCTAACTACTATAAACCTAGATCTCTGTGTGTGCTTAGTTGCATAGAGTATGAATTTAGCTAATTACTATAAATATAGATCTCTGTGTGTACTTACTTACATAGAGTATGAATTTAGCTAACTACTATAAACCTAGATCTCTGTGTGTGCTTAGTTGCATAGAGTATGAATTTAGCTAATTACTGTAAACCTAGATCTCTGTGTGTACTTACTTGCATAGAGTATGAATTTAGCTAATTACTGTAAACCTAGATCTCTATGTGTGCTTACTTGCATAGAGTATGAATTTAGCTAATTACTGTAAACCTAGATCTCTGTGTGTACTTACTTGCATAGAGTATGAATTTAGCTAATTACTGTAAACCTAGATCTCTATGTGTGCTTACTTGCATAGTGTATGAATTTAGCTAATTACTGTAAACCTAGATCTCTGTGTGTGTTTACTTGCATAGAGTATGAATTTAGCTAATTACTGTAAACCTAGATCTCTGTGTGTGCTTAGTTGCATAGAGTATGAATTTAGCTAATTACTATAAACCTAGATCTCTGTGTGTGCTTAGTTGCATAGAGTATGAATTTAGCTAATTACTGTAAACCTAGATCTCTGTGTGTACTTACTTACATAGAGTATGAATTTAGCTAATTACTATAAACCTAGATCTCTGTGTGTGCTTAGTTGCATAGAGTATGAATTTAGCTAATTACTGTAAACCTAGATCTCTGTGTGTACTTACTTGCATAGAGTATGAATTTAGCTAATTACTGTAAACCTAGATCTCTGTGTGTACTTACTTGCATAGAGTATGAATTTAGCTAATTACTGTAAACCTAGATCTCTGTGTGTACTTACTTGCATAGAGTATGAATTTAGCTAATTACTGTAAACCTAGATCTCTGTGTGTGCTTACTTACATAGAGTATGAATTTAGCTAATTACTGTAAACCTAGATCTCTGTGTGTGCTTACTTACATAGAGTATGAATTTAGCTAATTACTGTAAACCTAGATCTCTGTGTGTACTTACTTACATAGAGTATGAATTTAGCTAATTACTGTAAACCTAGATCTCTGTGTGTGCTTACTTACATAGAGTATGAATTTAGCTAATTACTGTAAACCTAGATCTCTGTGTGTGCTTACTTACATAGAGTATGAATTTAGCTAATTACTATAAACCTAGATCTCTGTGTGTGCTTACTTACATAGAGTATGAATTTAGCTAATTACTATAAATATAGATCTCTATGTGTGCTTACTTACATAGAGTATGAATTTAGCTAATTACTGTAAACCTAGATCTCTGTGTGTGCTTACTTGCATAGAGTATGAATTTAGCTAATTACTGTAAACCTAGATCTCTGTGTGTACTTACTTGCATAGAGTATGAATTTAGCTAACTACTATAAACCTAGATCTCTGTGTGTACTTACTTGCATAGAGTATGAATTTAGCTAATTACTGTAAACCTAGATCTCTGTGTGTACTTACTTGCATAGAGTATGAATTTAGCTAATTACTGTAAACCTAGATCTCTATGTGTGCTTACTTGCATAGAGTATGAATTTAGCTAATTACTGTAAACCTAGATCTCTGTGTGTACTTACTTGCATAGTATGAATTTAGCTAATTACTGTAAACCTAGATCTCTGTGTGTACTTACTTGCATAGAGTATGAATTTAGCTAATTACTGTAAACCTAGATCTCTGTGTGTACTTACTTGCATAGAGTATGAATTTAGCTAATTACTGTAAACCTAGATCTCTGTGTGTACTTACTTGCATAGAGTATGAATTTAGCTAATTACTGTAAACCTAGATCTCTGTGTGTGCTTACTTGCATAGAGTATGAATTTAGCTAATTACTGTAAACCTAGATCTCTGTGTGTACTTACTTGCATAGAGTATGAATTTAGCTAATTACTGTAAACCTAGATCTCTGTGTGTGCTTAGTTGCATAGAGTATGAATTTAGCTAATTACTGTAAACCTAGATCTCTGTGTGTGCTTAGTTGCATAGAGTATGAATTTAGCTAATTACTGTAAACCTAGATCTCTGTGTGTACTTACTTGCATAGAGTATGAATTTAGCTAATTACTGTAAACCTAGATCTCTGTGTGTGCTTACTTACATAGAGTATGAATTTAGCTAATTACTATAAACCTAGATCTCTGTGTGTGCTTACTTACATAGAGTATGAATTTAGCTAATTACTATAAACCTAGATCTCTGTGTGTGCTTACTTACATAGAGTATGAATTTAGCTAATTACTATAAACCTAGATCTCTGTGTGTGCTTACTTACATAGAGTATGAATTTAGCTAATTACTATAAACCTAGATCTCTGTGTGTGCTTACTTACATAGAGTATGAATTTAGCTAATTACTATAAACCTAGATCTCTGTGTGTACTTACTTGCATAGAGTATGAATTTAGCTAATTACTATAAACCTAGATCTCTGTGTGTACTTACTTGCATAGAGTATGAATTTAGCTAATTACTGTAAACCTAGATCTCTATGTGTGCTTAGTTGCATAGAGTATGAATTTAGCTAATTACTGTAAACCTAGATCTCTGTGTGTGCTTACTTGCATAGAGTATATTTAGCTAATTACTGTAAACCTAGATCTCTGTGTGTGCTTACTTGCATAGAGTATATTTAGCTAATTACTGTAAACCTAGATCTCTGTGTGTGCTTACTTGCATAGAGTATGAATTTAGCTAATTACTGTAAACCTAGATCTCTGTGTGTACTTACTTGCATAGAGTATGAATTTAGCTAATTACTGTAAACCTAGATCTCTGTGTGTACTTACTTACATAGAGTATGAATTTAGCTAATTACTGTAAACCTAGATCTCTGTGTGTGCTTACTTGCATAGAGTATGAATTTAGCTAATTACTGTAAACCTAGATCTCTGTGTGTGCTTACTTGCATAGAGTATATTTAGCTAACTACTGTAAACCTAGATCTCTGTGTGTGCTTACTTACATAGAGTATATTTAGCTAATTACTGTAAACCTAGATCTCTGTGTGTGCTTACTTACATAGAGTATATTTAGCTAATTACTATAAACCTAGATCTCTGTGTGTGCTTACTTACATAGAGTATATTTAGCTAATTACTGTAAACCTGGACGTTTTCATTAATGACTTAGTTTTGCTTATTTCGTTGCAAAAAAAATAAGTGGGACCAAAATGCATCTCATACATAAACACCATGTCTGGTAATTACTAGTAAAAATGGTCTTTGATAATTAGCTGAAGACTGTGATATTGCCAGATCTTCTAGTGCTGAAAATATCTAGGTTTACAGTGTCTGACATCCAAATTCTTTATCTCCATCACATGGAGAAATTTCTGGTAAGAGTTGTCTCTTTTATGTATTTATTTATTTGTCCAATTCATTCATTCATTCATTCATCCATTCATTCATTCATCCATTCATTCATTCATCCATCCATCCATCCATTCATTCATTCATTCATCCATTCATTTATTCATTCATTCATTCATCCATTCATTCATTCATCCATTCATCCATCCATTCATTCATTCATCCATCCATCCATTCATTCATTCATTCATCCATTCATTTATTCATTCATTCATTCATTCATCCATTCATTTATCCATCCATCCATCCATCCATTCATTCATTCATTCATCCATTCATTCATTCATTCATCCATTCATTCAATCAGTCATTTATTCATTCATTCATTCATCCATTCATTCATTCATTCATTCATTCATTTATTTATCCATCCATTCATTCATCCATTCATTCATTCATTCATCCATCCATTCATTCATCCATCCATCCATTCATTCATTCATTCATTCATTTATCCATTCATTTATTCATTCATTCATTCATTCATTCATTCATCCATTCATTTATCCATCCATCCATCCATTCATTCATTCATTCATCCATTCATTCATTCATTCATCCATTCATTCAATCAGTCATTTATCCATCCATTCATTCATCCATTCATTCATTCATTCATTCATTCATTCATTTATCCATCCATCCATTCATTTATTCATTCATTCATTCATTTATTCATTCACATGCATTCATGCTTGCATGCATGCATGCATGCATGCATGCATGCATGCATATGTATTAATTCATTCACACATTGATTCATTCATTCACACCATTCATTTATTTATTTATTTATTTATTTACACCATTTATTTATTTATTTATTTATTGATTGATTCATTCATTCACACCATTCATTTATTTATTTATTTATTTATTTACACCATTTATTTATTTATTTATTTATTGATTCATTCATTCACACCATTCATTTATTTATTTATTTATTTACACCATTTATTTATTTATTTATTCATTCATTGATTTATTCATTCACACCATTCATTTATTTATTTATTTATTGATTTATTGATTTATTCATTGATTCATTGATTCATCCATTCATTTATTTATTTATTTATTCATTCACACATTCCTTTACTAGGATCAAGTAGAACATCAGAGTTTGTACCAATTCCCATCAGTCGTGAGACATTCAGAGAGATTGTGTTAAAGCTAAGATCATTGAGACCTGACAGTTATAAGTGTAATGTCTGCAATTGTACAATTCAAACCAGTAAAGAGAACACCAGGCTTCACATTCAAAGGTAAAACACTTGAAAATCCCCTCTGAATGAAAACTATTATTCTGGTAGAATTCCTGAGATGAACTATGTTGTGATAATTACAGTTTCCTTTTTCTTTTCTGAGTTCTAAAATGCAACTTTCATGAACTACAATCAAATGTGGTATGGCATGATGATACATTGATATATTGGTATTTGACGCTATGTGCTTGTTGCATATAATTATATGTTCTGAGAGTAATTTTTTATTACACTGGTACATGCATGGACTATTTCATATCTCAGTGTATGAGACTATCATACTGCCTTCAGAAATTAAAAAAACAGGAAATCTACTTTTAGCTGCCCACATTAGTATAAAACCTATAAATAAAGAGTATCTTGTTTGTGTTTGTAAAATTTCACTCAATACCTTTTCCATAAATAGTTGGTTCTACATATACCTAATTATGATGACATACTTGTCTACAAGTATGTCATCATAATTAGGTATATAGTTAACTCTCAATTGATGTTTTTGGATGCTTATTTGATGTACATGCATTAATACTTACCTAACTTTGCATGTCTACATGATCATTGATGTACAGTCAATTTCAAACTACCATGCTGATTGCAGCTTTTCTGTTTGATACAAGTATGCAGAAACCAACAAAAAACTGCACATGCCACACTTCAATAGCAAGATCACATTTTTTGTTACATTCAGTCTAAATGAAATAAACCATTTAAATGTATTGCAACTCCATGCAGACATTCAGCCACCAATGTTTTTCTAAATATATCAAACACCCAATGGAGGGCACATAAATTGTCCTTTGCGATGTTCATTTGATGTCTGTATGGTTGCATGTGTAGTTCATTTCACTTAGACAAGAAACTGTACTCATTCAATCTTGCTATCTTAAAGTGTAGCATGTCCAGTTTCTTACTGGTTTCTGTATGGTTGTATCAAACAGAAAAACTGAATGGTATTTTGAAACCGACTGTACATATTTGAAAATATTGGAAAGACAGTACATGTAGTAGATATGGTTTGTTTTGTAACTTTTTGAGGGTAAATAGTACTACATTTTTGCATTTACAGATGTCCAAAGTCCAAGCTGACGCCACAGCCAAACCATCCAATAAAAGAAGCAATGAGGGTGTTTTTGAATCCACCTTGGCTGTGTACAGTATGCAGTACTTACATTGAAGCATCAAACCTCCAGTCAACAGAGCATCACAAGTTCTGCTTCAGATCACAAAGACAGGTCAGTACAAAGAATAATAGAGGTGAAGCCACATGACATGAGAATGCCAGTATTTGAGACATATTGGAATGCTTCTTTGCAGTTGTACTTTTAGCGAGTGCCATGAAAAAAGACCTTAAGTGTGAGTGCAAAATATGGAACATTTTAAAAAACTGCAGAACCAGTGATGTAGACACAGGTTGTTATGATATAGAATAACCAGGATATAAATCCATATTTTCTGTTCAAAGACAATAACATGGCTTGTGCATGGTTTAATTGATTTCATATTTTTTAACTCAGAGACTTCGTCTTTTTCTTGCAGAAGTCACTATTGGTTAAAATGAATCTACCCAGTTTAAGACATTGTGTACTGTACAATACCGTGGCCCTCCTGACCAAGTTTACTCCAGTGCTCTGTCATAGACGTAAACGTCTATATAGTCTGCATAGTTGCAAGTCTGGTGATGTCATGCCAACCCAAGCAGTACCACATACCACAAAAGAAGTCAAGCCATCAATGACAAGTTCCAAGAAGGTCAAAAAGACATCTAGTATAACAGTGTTTTCAGAGCCAATCCTAGTTGAACCCAAATTAAACATTTTTAATTTCACATGTAGTCTCAAAACTCGCACAGCATATGACAGCTATGATCAGCAAAGTGCATCTAGAAATACAAGTATTCTGATTAGGAAGTCTCCTGCTAAGAATCAGCTGGTAAAACAGCAAGGCTCAAGTAGCATGGAATCAAAACAGCAAGACTCAGCAAGTGGCCTGGAATCAACTGTTACATCACCTGACACTAAGGTGCTGCAGACCTGTATGAGTTGTAAAACTGATGATAAATGTACAAGTGATGATAATAACAACTCTAGCTCTGTTGATAGGGAACTTACTGAAATCATGCCTCAAATTCACTACAATGTTCCAAGACCACTGGAACCCCCATGTGTTTCACAGATGGAAGAAGAACACCTTGATGTCACTGAATGTTTTCAAAAACTCAAAACAGCTGATCATAATAATGAACTGACTAGCACAGATACTGAGTTGGAAGACTATGATGTAATCTTTCAAGGTGATGATAGAATTTCTCTTTCAGGTGATCATAGTGACGACAGTTGTTTGTACGACAGCACTGATGATGTAATACTCCTTTCAGATGTCTCAGATCATGATAATAATGATGATAGTGAACATTTTTATGACAATAGTAATTATGATCTCTCAGATTACTTGAATGATTATGGTGGTGATAAAACTGACAATTATAATGAAATGGATACTTTAGCCCGTGAACCTTCAACTGCAACAGTTTCTGCAGCTCATATAGAAACCTTGGACCTTGAAAGTTCAACTGCAATGGTTTCTGCAACTCCTATGGAAACTGTGGACATTGAAACTTCAACTGCAACAGTTTCTGCAACTCATATGGAAACCTTGGACCATGAAACTCCAACTGCAATGGTTTCTGCAACTCCTATGGAAACCTTGGACCATGAAACTTCAACTGTAACAGTAACTGCAAACTATATTTCTGCTGTTTCAACTATCGGCAGCATGAATGAATCTGAAGATACTGATGAACACATAAGCACTCCAAAACAGTTTGGACCAAAGCAAAACAGCAATGCAACATCTACATCAGTAAAACGATATACATTGCAAAGACATATCAGTAACATGCAAAACATTACCAGTTGTCATCAACCACAATCTGAGTATGTTGAAAACAGTGCAATGATGAATATAGCTAAGGATTTAAGTTCAAATTGTGTTAGACCAATACAAAACAGCACATGTACTACAGATACAGCAGAGACACACAATTGTGAATATCCACATCTTGATGTCCCAGCCACTATGGCCAAATGGATAGAACAATCACAAAGTGTACCCTCAAAAGCACACAAACGAGATTTTGAGGAAATGTCTATGGGATCATATGAACACATAAATCAAGTGTCTCAGTGCATGTCCACAAGTACACCAAGCAAATCACAGTTTGGGCCAATGCCTTGGAATGTGAGTCAGACTGTTCGTGACTCTGAAGAAAACAGAAAGATGCAGGAAAAATCTAGCAACACAACACATTTGCCAAATCAAGGTCAAATTCTACCGACCCAGATAGCTCAGAAACCTGGAATAAATGAACAAGGCTGTACAGACGTAACTATACCCAAATCAATGGATATGTCTTCAAAGTGTCCAGAGAAATTCAATCATGGTCTAAAATCAGTTACCTGTGCAACCAAGAAAACCGAACTGAATAATGCCATAGCAACAGGTTCAACAATTCAGTCATTCGTATCAATGAATTCACCATTGCCATCCAATACAAGTCTTACGTATCAAGAAACAAATTTACCTGCTCCATCTAATACAACTCCAAAGAGTCCTGCCCAGGTGTCACCACCATCAAAACTTCAACCTCTGATGGCTGTACCTACACGTCCTTCACTTCTTTGCCAAACTCAAAATCAATCAATTCCTTTCCAAACTCGTCAATATCCATATCGTATTCAAACCCCACGTCCATCAGTGAGCATGTGTCTTACAGCGAAATATCCACAACATTATAATCATCAAAACCATTTTTCTCCATATCACACTCATCGACCATTGTCACCTATTCAAAATCACCATTCACCAACTATTATGCAGACTCGCAATCCTCCACATCTTCAATACTCGCATTTCTTTAAGAAACTCACCAATTCAGTTCCTAGTAAAAGTCATCACCAAGTAGACACTATTCCAACCAAACACCAGCAGGCAGAATCTTCTACATCTCAGAACTTGGCCATGGACACTCAATTGCCTATCCAAACTACAAACGCTTCTGAATCTCCCAAGAATGTGCAATCTGCACTCAATATTCAAGGTATCAATACTTTTAATCTGAACTTAAACTATCCATCATTGCCACTGAATACCACAGAATACTTGCATCACCTTTCATATCTGTACCCAGTGCTTCAGAGTAATTACATGCACCAACAACGCAAGACATGCAATGGTCCTGTTATGCAACCAGAGCATATACTACCAAGACCACCATCAATTGAATATTTAAGAACGATGAAACAAATCATCTTTGTTGATCTTGACAACTGGACATCATTCTTCCAAAAGTTACCCACTGGTAGATTTCTTCCCCCAAAAACATATGTGTTGGGTTTTTATGGTGGAGCCCATGTATGGTGTATTCCAAAGAACTGTGTGGCATTTGATTATCAGCTGGTATGTAGGGGATTCCATGTGCATCCCAAATGTGGCTCTACAAAGAATGCAGCAGATTTTGCTCTTTGTATTCAGGTAAGAAATCATCATATATTGTCTTTTTAGCTTAGAAAGGAAATTCGTTTTAAATGAAAATCCTTGATTTAAAGCCAAGATGAGCAAGAAGCAATACAGTACTATTGCAGGAATTTACTGATTCTCTCACTCAAAATCTGAATGTAATGGTGCTGACAATTGAGCATTACTGATAAAATCCTTTCAAGATTTTGTGTTGTATTTGATGCACTTTGGACATAGACACTCAATTTTCATGATTTTAAAACAGATTTCACCACATTTTCACAAAATTTCCCCCACAATAAACATTGATAAGTAATTATTTTGACCCCTTTAGAACAAAATGTTGACACCATTCCATAGATGGACTATTTCTGTAATTCTTTCCTGAAATAAAAGTTATAAAGTGAAAATCAGATGTGCCAAAAACTAACTTAGGGAGTGTTAATTTTTAACTGGGGGGGGGGGGGGGTCTAAATAAACCCACCAAAACCCATACCAAAGTACAAAACAATACCCCTGAAAATCTGCTAAAAATGGAGAATAACTTGTATCAATTTGGCATGAACAAATATGAATAGCTTTCTCCAAGGCACAGATAACTTAATTTCACTTTTGTGTGACAGGCTGGAAGATTGGATGTTCAGCTTCCCAAGGAAATACCGTTCATCATATTGTCATCAGATCGGGGTTTCAAGGAACTCAAACAACAGCTGATAAACACCAACCGAGAGGCTCATTTACTGGACCCAAGGGCTAAGAATGGTGACTTGGTTTATGAAATTATCTATGACCGTTATGAAAAACAGGAAAGTGAAGCAAATTTACATCAACAATTGGATAAGATGGAAGTACTGCAGTCGGAGTAAAACAAAGAGAGAGACTCTTAATATAATCATGAATATTTTCACGTATTGAAATGTAAAATTTTGCAGTTATCCCATTTTGATGAACTTAAATCAATTTTTCAAATTTAACCAGGGGGGAGGAATTACTGGAAAATTGATGTTGCCATGGCATTTCAGTCATTTGGACAGAATGTTTTTGATATAAACATAGGCACAGTTTAAGCCCTCAACTAACAACAACAGACAAGAGGCACACACAGGATGAAATAGAACACAACACAGTCAGTGACTGTGACGTACACAATAAAAGTAAGAGCAGTATGGACTACTCTATGTACTAGTTTACACATTATCAGTATTGTGTGATCATAATACCTATGTAGAATGCTAATGTCGATCCAATGTCAAACTGAGTGTGCCATGTCTGTTGTTAACGTTGTTGTTTGGTTTTGAAGTAGTCTGTTTATGTAAAAAACATATTGTCCAAAGAGTGAATCACCATGGCAACGTCAACATTCCTGTATCATGAAGTGTCTAAAAAGTCAGACCATGAAACACAAATAAAGATCAAGAACATTGCTAGTACATGACTTTGAGCAGAGTGATCACACTTTTTTCATTTATGTGTATCAGTGGAGTCATGATGGGCGAACGGTTTGTGTGACCAGCTAGGAACCTGAACTTGCAGCCTGTTTTTGTTTGCCTTGAATAATGATTAATTATATTAATGTGTCAAATTTAATGTCAGAAACAACAACCATGTGCATTGCATCTTAGAGAACATTGTATCACTTGAACTTCTAATTTTTCTTTGAAAAAAATCTTGTATACTAGTATTGAGTCATTATTCTATCATGTGTAATTCTGAATTCTATCAATACTTGGCATTGGTTTAATTCTGAATTCTATCAATACTTGGCATTGGTGTAATTCTGAATTCTATCAATACTTGGCATTGGTGTATTTCTGAATTCTATCAATGCTTGGCATTGGTGTAATTCTGAATTCTATCAATACTTGGCATTGGTGTAATTCTGAATTCTATCAATACTTGGCATTGGTGTGATTCTGAATTCTATCAATACTTGGCATTGGTGTAATTCTGAATTCTATCAATACTTGGCATTGGTGTAATTATGAATTCTATCAATACTTGGCATTGGTGTAATTCTGAATTCTATCAATACTTGGCATTGGTGTGATTTTGAATTCTATCAATACTTGGCATTGGTGTAATTCTGAATTCTATCAATACTTAGCATTGGTGTAATTCTGTACTCTATCAATACTTGGCATTGGTCTAATTCTGAATTCTATCAATACTTGGCATTGGTGTAATTCTGAATTCTATCAATACTTGGCATTGGTGTAATTCTGAATTCTATCAATACTTGGCATTGGTGTAATTCTGTACTCTATCAATACTTGGCATTGGTCTAATTCTATATTCTATCAATACTTGGCATTGGTGTAATTCTGAATTCTATCAATACTTGGCATTGGTGTAATTCTGAATTCTATCAATACTTGGCATTGGTGTAATTCTGAATTCTATCAATACTTGGCATTGGTATAATTCTGAATTCTACCAATACTTGGCATTGGTATAATTCTGAATTCTATCAATACTTGGCATTGGTGTAATTCTGAATTCTATCAATACTTGGCATTGGTGTAATTCTGAATTCTATCAATACTTGGCATTGGTGTAATTCTGAATTCTATCAATACTTGGCATTGGTGTAATTTTAAATTCTATCAATATTTGGCATTGGTGTAATTTTGAATTCTACCATGACTTGTACTTGGCATTGGTGTGATTCTGAATTCTATCAATACTTGGCATTGGTGTAATTCTGAATTCTATCAATACTTGGCATTGGTGTAATTCTGAATTCTATCAATACTTGGCATTGGTGTAATTCTGAATTCTATCAATACTTGGCATTGGTGTAATTCTGAATTCTATCAATACTTGGCATTGGTGTAATTCTGAATTCTATCAATACTTGGCATTGGTGTAATTCTGAATTCTATCAATACTTGGCATTGGTGTAATTCTGAATTCTATCAATACTTGGCATTGGTGTAATTCTGAATTCTATCAATACTTGGCATTGGTGTAATTCTGAATTCTATCAATACTTGGCATTGGTGTAATTCTGAATTCTATCAATACTTGGCATTGGTGTAATTCTGAATTCTATCAATACTTGGCATTGGTGTAATTCTGAATTCTATCAATACTTGGCATTGGTGTAATTCTGAATTCTATCAGTACTTGGCATTGGTGTAATTCTGAATTCTATCAGTACTTGGCATTGGTGTAATTCTGAATTCTATCAATACTTGGCATTGGTGTAATTCTGAATTCTATCAATACTTGGCATTGGTGTAATTCTGAATTCTATCAATACTTGGCATTGGTGTAATTCTGAATTCTATCAATACTTGGCATTGGTGTAATTCTGAATTCTATCAATACTTGGCATTGGTGTAATTCTGAATTCTATCAGTACTTGGCATTGGTGTAATTCTGAATTCTATCAATACTTGGCATTGGTGTAATTCTGAATTCTATCAATACTTGGCATTGGTGTAATTCTGAATTCTATCAATACTTGGCATTGGTGTAATTATGAATTCTATCAATACTTGGCATTGGTGTAATTATGAATTCTATCAATACTTGGCATTGGTATAATTATGAATTCTATCAATACTTGGCATTGGTGTAATTATGAATTCTATCAATACTTGGCATTGGTGTAATTCTCATAAAAGCACATAAGAGATTCAGTGTCTTTTTTTAACCACACATACATTTTTATTTTAAAAAATTGTATTTCAAATCTTGTGGGCCCTTTAATGATCCAATAATTTATTTTTATAATCATGTGATGACTAACTAGGACAAAGAAGATTTGAGTCGTGAAACTTTTCATCTCGGAGTTTAGTAGTGAAAAGGTTATGTATAATATAATATAATATAATATAGTATAATATAATATAATATAATTACCTAACAGAATATTTAAACAATAATGTACGCCCTCCCAGCCCATAATGGACGAAAGCAAACTTTGAACAACATAATGGGCGAGGCAACAGCCGAGCCCATTATGGAGTGCAAAGTTTGCTTGAGTCCATTATGGACTAGGAGGACGTACATTATTGTTATTATTTTATAGTTTTGCCAATTCCAGTGAATTTGTAGACCGTGAAACGCAAAACAACGTATAATATACACAGCGCTGAACATCGTCTGCCATGTTCAGCCCGGAAGCTGAATACTAATCATAGCGACACACATACGTACACGTACACACACATATACATTCCAATGAACTGCTGTGAACACAAATTTGTTTCATGAATGCGTTGTATTTTAAAACAGTGGAAATGACAATCATAAGTAACAACATACATTTCGAAAAAATACCTAGTCGTATGAAGAAACAGAACAAATAAGCTTGTATTGTTATGCGCGTTCCGGGGCCGCGATGCCCAATAACGGAGTACATTATCAGTAATAATGTACAGCGATGACGTCACAAAATTCACTGGAATTGGTAATGCTATAATATAATTCAGGATAATGTTTCATTTTGAAGGAATATAATAAAAATTATGTGCAAATAATTGAAAATGTGTTAAATCTTTATTATAAAAAAAAATTGTAGATAAAAATGAGATACCTTGAATATCATAAAACCAATGTATAAAGATGATTTCTTTCTTTGATCTGGGTTTGAAATATAGCAATGTATCACTGTATTTGATTTGATAGTATCATGATTTTTTGTTATTGTAGGGTTCATAATCTATGTTGCATGGATTTCTTTGATGCCCCAGTAGTTACTGATGATTTAGTGGCACAGTTTTGCTTATAAGCCAGCACTTGTAGCTTAATATATATAAAAAGAGATTTCTAAACAAGAGTAATATTCTAAAACCTACCCTATTATAGCACAAAAAATAAATTTGCTGTTGTACATGTCAATCTGTTAGGTTCATTCTGTCAAAATAAATTAAAAATATTGAAAAGTTACTTGACGTCATTTGACTCATGTTTCTCCAGGGCTTTCCAAGTCAAACTAGAATAGTGTACTTGGTCGAGTGCGCCCTCTATGACATTACAATACTAGTAACTTGTTAATATGCAAGTCAAAATGATACAAACCATGTTTTCTTGTTATAGGGACCACTAGATATTAAACCACAAGACTGGGATTAGTCCCTTGGGAATGTTTTTTACTTTCTTGTAATCATCAAATGTTTTGAATTTATTGTTCATTTTCCTTTACAAAATTTGAAATGAACAACAAAACATTTCAAATTTTGTAAAAGGAAAATTTCTAATTTTTTCATTTTCCCCAGTTACAAGTACTAGTAGTCTCCCAAGGGTTTATTATTCACCTGACTGTTTACAATCACTCACTCAGATCACTATTTCATAAAAGAACACAATTGTTTTTAAAACAATTTTTTTTATTCAAATAAAATGAAAAAGCCCAGAAACTTGAGCAAGTCTTTTGCACCACTAGAAAGTTAAGTACTGTGTGTCAGTGGCACATCAAATGAAATTGACTATTAGAGAGCACACACTGATGTCAAGTAATATGGAATAAAATTTTCAACTGTTGAACACTGACTGAGAATGATTAAATGCCATTCAGACTTTCCAGTAGGACCTAGTCTAGAGGCTATCTGTGGCTTTGAAACTAGTCTAGAGGCTATCAGGGGGTGGGGGTGGGGGGTCTACATTCTACCTGAAATCAGTAATTCATGGAATGTTACATAATTACACCACCATTAAAAAAATGTCTTATTCCAAATGTCTTATTCCATTTTGAAACCTAGATATTTATACAATACATTCTTCTTAACTTCAAACTGAGTAGACCACTTCTCCAGCAATCAAAGTTTTTTGAAGTTTAAGTTTATCATCAAATAACAACAAGTCTGCCCTTCTTCCAACCTCAATCTTGCCAACATGGTCCAACTTAGCTATTCTGAAAATAACAGTAGGAAAAGACAGACAGCCATAAGATTGATTAAGTGTGTGATAACTTCAATCATAACACATTTTTAATGTGACACTTAGTAACCAAGGTTTGTTGTTGTTAGACATCACCCTACATCTAGCTGAGATTATGTCAGCCAATAGATTGGCTTTATTTTAGACTCTCTCCTAGTCCTAGGAGCTTCGCATTGCTAAAAGGACTGTTTTGTATGTATGTCTACTGCATAATTTGTACTGGACTATCCTTGTACTGTGGGCCCTCAGTGACCACATAGGGCTAACCATTTGTTGACGACATCTTATTGCAATGCTCCATGTTATCGCAAAGTCCCGAGTGATTGGGAGTGGTCATAGTAACACGCCACGAATCATTAGTCCTTAGTTGATTAGGGCATGCACAGTACAAGGATATTCAAGTACAGTTATGTGGTTGATATTGGTACATACCTGAACAGCCCTTTCAACACTCCGGAGACAGAGAGTGTCTAGGTTTAGTTATAATGAATAATTCAATGCATGTTGTGTGGCATAATCTTTAATGAGAGTGTAGGTAATGTTTATGACTACTATACCTAAGTCTATATCAATTCATCAAGACAAGTTCAGTGATGTATCAATATGGTTTCATATCATTGTTCATACTTTGATTGGAAGTACTGTAAGCACACTGATGAGTACCCACCTTGCTGGTGTTTCAGACACCATGGCAACGGCTTCTGCTATATTAACATTAAATACATCAACCAATGACAGGAAGGCGTCCATTACAGAACAACAACTTCCTGCCAGTGTATTGGTTCCAGATATGTATAAACATTTACCATCCTCCGATACTTGCACTGTAAGAAATAATTGAATAATACTTCATGTTATAACAACTTTAGCTGTGTCAATCAGCTCATTGTATGTAAAACAAGCCTTCAGTCGAAGACAGAGTCCCCAGCTTGTGTGTTCACTGTATGGGAAAATACAAAGATTGTCAGTTTCTTTGAAATCAAGGCAATGAACCACTAGATTTCTTTTTTTTTATTTCAAAAGGACCAAAAACAATCTTTGATAATTGCAAAGTTTGGAGAGAATTGAAGAAGTTTGATATTCAGTGAAATTTGTCCCTGAGGTGTGTATTCTATGTTAAAAGAAAACTTACTTTCTCTATTATTGTAGCTGACTTTCTCTCCAGGCTTAGACTCTGCAGTGCAATCTGATATAAATGCTATATTACTGAAATGTCTTGCCTTCAGTATTGCAGAGATGGTCATTGCATGTCTGGTAGATAGATGAAATAAAAGAAGTGTTGAGAATGTCTGGTCAGTGACCGAGAGATCTATGTATTATTGGTTTGTGAGTATGATTTGGAACATTGTATCATGCCAAAAAACATTAAAATCTGAGTACCAATTGTGACTAGCCCTCCCCCACCCTACCCCAACCCCACCCCACCCTACCCCCACCAACAGGTGCTTGTGAAATTGCTAGATCATTAAGAACTACAACAACGACAGTGAGCCCGTCATACCAAACAGTGAACAACAGAGTTGTGTTGGTTGTTCACTGTTCAGCCTCATTGTCATAGATATAGTTCTGTATGATCTAGCAACTTCACGAGTGCTTGTACCCCAACACTTAAACATATTTGCCTGGGTTTGACCTTTGCCAAAATGTTCTCACATTTTTTTGACTTGTCAAAGTGCTTTCCTTTCTAAGGATCAGTCTAGGACATTGGACACATTTCATTTGAACATAAATTCAACACATACTGATAAAACAGCAAAATGTTGCTGAAAGTTGGTATGGAAAGAACATGAAAAGAGGACTGAAGGATATACTAACACATGACGAAGATCCCCAATTACTTCAATTGTGGGTGTCTGCTGTAGACCTTCATAGTCTGGTATCCGTGGGAACTCTTCTGTGAGACCAAAGTTTACAAGACTGGGAGTTCTGAAATAGAATGCAATGTACAATGTATTACTATTATAATATTATGTTGCCCCTGACAACAGATCAATGTGACCTGGTTTGAGCATGAATGTGAGTGCTTCTATGTAAATGTGAGATTGGAATGTTGTATAATGAATATCATCAAGTCATCACTCCAAATAGAGCCGTGGTATTAGTAAGATATAATCACTCCAAATAGAGCCGACTAGTTAGTAGAATACATAACTTGACACTTACACACCTTGTATAATTCATCCTTTTTTCCCATTAACAAATTTTATTCAAATTTTGCCAAAAAATAAAATATACAAACCACAAGAAACACTCACAAAAAGACTGGACAGAAAGGGGGGGGGGGGGGAATTAATCCTTGACTTAATAGTGTTTATTTAAACTTGATATACTGTTAAGCCAAAGGCTCTTCTTACACAGATGTTGAGATGAGAGAAAAATTTAAAAACTAAAATACATAGAAGTAAACAAATACAACTGTATAGGAAGCCATAAATGGAATTGGTAGTCAAGGACCAATTGACAACTACAAAACTATTTACGAAATGATGTCATTTACATTTATGTTTAAAAAGACTGAAGAGTAGTACACTCCATATTTTCATATTTTTACTCCATTATATACAAACAGTTTCTTAAAAATCTGTGCTGTCTTTTTTTGGATGTACCGGTAGTTCATCTCTAGCTCTGACTGCAGAATGTGTATTATGAACTTTGTGAGCACTTTCAAAAAACAATCAGGTAGTAACAAATAAGTTATTGTGTGTGTGTGTGTGTGTGTGTGTGTGAAATATACATGATTTCAGAACCGTGAATACATCTCTCTTACATGTATGACTTATCAAGCTACTGTGGTAATTGTAATTTACATGACTGTCATATTAGACGATATGAAACAACAGAAAATTTTCTTTGACAACTGGAGTTAAAACTTCTCAGAAACAGTGATCATTATGATTTGAATATCAATGGAATGAAATTTGAAATACAAAGGAGATATTTTGGAGAGCTTTTTCTTTCCCTAATTGTCAAGACATCCAACGATGCACTTAATAATCTTTTAGGAAAATGAACTACAGTACATGACAATAAAACTGACTATGATAACTAACTTCATTATGCAGTCTAAATCATCAAAGAGAAAGATCAAGTACACATTAGAAAAAATGTGATGGTAAGCTTTTCTTTTACTACATGAAAGAGTTGTCATAACTTACCTATGGTGAAAGTTACACACATTACAAAGATGTGTAATGTGAAATTGAGTTGATGGTGCCAATCTTAGAGCACCAAGGATTTCTTGCTCTGTGGCTTCCCTATCGTGACCAAGTGATGGTACAATACCCCTGTCCAGAAAGATAACAATTAAAGTGAACAAGTACCCATCAAGTACCCAACAATTCTACTACAAAGACTAGAGTACACAGGCTGTATGCATATGGACAGAATACTTGCCATCCAGTATACTGCAAAGACTAGAGTACACAGACTGTATGGAGTGAATGCTTGCCATCCAGTATACTGCAAAGACTAGAGTACACAGACTGTATGGAGTGAATGCTAATGCCATCCAGTGTACTGCAAAGACTAGAGTACACAGGCTGTATGGAGTGAATGCTTGCCATCCAGTGTACTGCAAAGACTAGAGTACACAGGCTGTATGGAGTGAATGCTAATGCCATCCAGTGTACTGCAAAGACTAGAGTACACAGACTGTATGGAGTGAATGCTTGCCATCCAGTATACTGCAAAGACTAGAGTACACAGACTGTATGGAGTGAATGCTAATGCCATCCAGTGTACTGCAAAGACTAGAGTACACAGGCTGTATGGAGTGAATGCTTGCCATCCAGTGTACTGCAAAGACTAGAGTACACAGGCTGTATGGAGTGAATGCTAATGCCATCCAGTGTACTGCAAAGACTAGAGTACACAGGCTGTATGCATATGGACAGAATACTTGCCATCCAGTGTACTGCAAAGACTAGAGTACACAGGCTGTATGGACAGAATGCTTGCCATCCAGTGTACTGCAAAGACTAGAGTACACAGGCTGTATGGAGTGAATGCTTGCCATCCAGTGTACTACAAAGACTAGAGTACACAGACTGTATGGAGTGAATGCTAATGCCATCCAGTGTACTGCAAAGACTAGAGTACACAGGCTGTATGGAGTGAATGCTTGCCATCCAGTGTACTGCAAAGACTAGAGTACACAGGCTGTATGGAGTGAATGCTTGCCATCCAGTGTACTGCAAAGACTAGAGTACACAGGCTGTATGGAGTGAATGCTTGCCATCCAGTGTACTGCAAAGACTAGAGTACACAGGCTGTATGGAGTGAATGCTAATGCCATCCAGTGTACTGCAAAGACTAGAGTACACAGGCTGTATGGAGTGAATGCTTGCCATCCAGTATACTGCAAAGACTAGAGTACACAGACTGTATGGAGTGAATGCTAATGCCATCCAGTGTACTGCAAAGACTAGAGTACACAGGCTGTATGGAGTGAATGCTTGCCATCCAGTGTACTGCAAAGACTAGAGTACACAGGCTGTATGGAGTGAATGCTAATGCCATCCAGTGTACTGCAAAGACTAGAGTACACAGGCTGTATGCATATGGACAGAATACTTGCCATCCAGTGTACTGCAAAGACTAGAGTACACAGGCTGTATGGACAGAATGCTTGCCATCCAGTGTACTGCAAAGACTAGAGTACACAGGCTGTATGGAGTGAATGCTTGCCATCCAGTGTACTGCAAAGACTAGAGCACACAGGCTGTATGGAGTGAATGCTAATGCCATCCAGTGTACTGCAAAGACTAGAGCACACAGGCTGTATGGAGTGAATGCTAATGCCATCCAGTGTACTGCAAAGACTAGAGCACACAGGCTGTATGGAGTGAATGCTTGCCATCCAGTGTACTGCAAAGACTAGAGTACACAGACTGTATGGAGTGAATGCTTGCCATCCAGTGTACTATAAAGACTAGAGTATACAGGCTGTATGGAGTGAATGCTTGCCATCCAGTGTACTATAAAGACTAGATAGAGTATACAGGCTGTATGGAGTGAATGCTTGCCATCCAGTGTACTACAAAGACTAGAGTATACAGGCTGTATGGAGTGAATGCTCACCTTTCTAGAAGTAGTTTTATTCTTTGATAACCAGATTTCACGTCAACATGTGGACTTATTGTCATTAGTTTACAACTTGGCATCTTATCAAGTAGTGCTTGGAATTCTGGGATTGACATGGCTGTGTCACTTGAAGGCAGACCACCTAGATCATTCACAATTGGTCCCTTGCATAAATCAAGGCAATAATGTGAATTATTAAATCTTTATACATGTAAGATGATGTGTATAATATTATGTATGTATGTATGTATGTATGTATGTATGTATGTGTATGTGTGTGTGTGTGTGCGTGCGTGCATATGAACGCATGTATATTTATATGTGCACATGTGTATGTGTATGTATGTATGTATGTGTACATGCATGTGTGTGTGTGTGTGTATATATATATATATTTGTGTATGTGTGTATTTACATATGTGACACATGAACACAATAGAAAAATGGATGGTCTCAACAAAACTCAACTCAAAGTGTTTCTAAAAGTTCTGACTAGCTTTCACCCTGTTGACAGCGCATCAATCACCAGGTCAGTAAATATATTATATATATGCATGTATGTTATTTTAATAAGTATTGTGTAATGCTATATAGCATCATAGACAGTGGAATGCTATGGTAGCATTGAGTTGTTTTAGTATTAAAGTTGGCATATACAGGTAGCAATAGATAATGAATATTCTTGCCTCTCCATTGATCCCTTCACATACAGCACCCCTACCATCAGTTCTCCCCACAATATTCTCTATTTTCTGAATGGTTTCCTCTGTTCCAGCAGCATCAGCATCTTTGGGATATACCATTGTAGCAAGAAAGGAGGTGACCCCAGATTTTGGAAAATTGTTCTGAGAATATTCTATAAAAATAAAAGAGCCAGGAAAAAAGTAGTTAAATTGCTGGAGTAGACTTTGTGTAGATTGAGTCCATATCAGACAGGGTATTGGTCATTTTAAAAGGTTTTCATTGTATCTTTTAGCCAAACATTCCTTTTTATTCTAATCTTCTAAGAGACATTCGCCATGGGGTGGGGTGGGGGCAGGACTCCCAATATTTTCATATGGGGTTGTGCGGCCCAAGTTGAAAACATCGACCCAAGTATAATCCCCAAAAATGATATATTGTTAGGATTTTCAGTCACAAAGATACTAAAACTCTTGTGGAAAATCTCTGAGTCATTTACCTTTATTCTTATACTGTGATGATTTGTCTAAAGCATGGGTACATTTCCTATGTTATTCGACCCCATGATTAGGGAATTTTCAGATGAAAAGTTGACCATCTTTAGGAATTTTTCAGGAAAATGTTGAGTACCCAAGGGGAGACCCTTCCACTGTCTATGGTTGCACATACCTAAACTTGTACCTTTCTATGAGAGCCCCCTCCCCCAGATCTGCATACAGAAAATCATTGACAATACAATGATATATTAGATTATCATAATCATTCTATAGCTATCATTTTCATCACTATAGTTATCATTAATATCAGAGGAAGTGACAACACTATAAAAGTGACAATATTTGACAGTGAAAACAGAATCTGTTTGTTAAACTTTGACCTACCTGGATGTTTCCAAAAATCAACTAAGTCAGAAGCTCCACCTGAGAAAAAGAGCAGACATAACATAATTTTAAATGTCCTTAGGCATTCTACTCTCACCACTGAGGGCTCTGCCTATGAGACCACCCCAGGCAAGAGTCTGGGGAAATGAGATTCCAACTCGCCCTCACAGCAAGTAGCTTCTAGAACAGTGCATGCTGGGAAATACTTCTACGTCCAACATTGCAGACTAAATAATTTAGGTGCTTTCATGACAGGTTATCACTTCTCAAGCGAGGGATACATCTTAATTACAACAAACAGGCCTCATAAACCCATTTTTATGACTTGGAAGAAATGTATACTCTGACTTCCAGTGTGCTTTCCCAGCCTCTTGTCTGGGTGGTCTAATGTAGAAGAGCCCCAGTAGTGAGAGTCCCAGGGTAACCCATCCTACAAGACCTGTATACATACCCATGCCATGGTGGTGAATGTCAATAAATCCATCCACCTGTATACATACCCATGCCATGGTGGTGAATGTCAATAAATCCATCCACCTGTATACATACCCATGCCATGGTGGTGAATGTCAATAAATCCTTCTAACTGTATACATACCCATGCCATGGTGGTGAATGTCAATAAACCAATCCAACAGTATACATACCCATGCCATGGTGGTGAGTGTCAATAAATCCATCCACCTGTATACATACCCATACCATGGTGGTCAATGACGTCAATAAATCCATCCAACTGTATACATACCCATGCCATGGTGGTGAATGTCAATAAATCCATCCTACTGTATACATACCCATGCCATGGTGGTGAATGTCAATAAATCCATCCTACTGTATACATACCCATGCCATGGTGGTGAATGTCAATAAATCCATCCAACTGTATGCATACCCATGCCATGGTGGTGAATGTCAATAAATCCATCCTACTGTATACATACCCATGCCATGGTGGTGAATGTCAATAAATCCATCCACCTGTATACATACCCATGCCATGGTGGTCAATGTCAATAAATCCATCCAACTGTATACATACCCATGCCATGTTGGTGAATGTCAATAAATCCATCCTACTGTATACATACCCATGCCATGGTGGTGAGTGTCAATAAACCCATCCTACAGTATACATACCCATGCCATGGTGGTGGATGTCAATAAACCCATCCTACAGTATACATACCCATGCCATGGTGGTGGATGTCAATAAACCCATTCTACAGTATACATACCCATGCCATGGTGGTGGATGTCAATAAACCCATCCTACAGTATACATACCCATGCCATGGTGGTGGATGTCAATAAACCCATTCTACAGTATACATACCCATGCCATGGTGGTGGATGTCAATAAACCCATTCTACAGTATACATACCCATGCCATGGTGGTGGATGTCAATAAACCCAGGTGTTACTAGCTCTGCACTATAATGCTGGTCTGCTGATTTGGTCACATCATTATCTCCTTCAACAATGTCTAAGATCAAATTGAAATTAATATTTGATGACGTTGGATATTTGCATATAGTAAGCAAAGTTACAGGCGAAATGTGAGGCAGATTATCTTAGTAAGATTTCTTGGTGCTTATGGTCAATCACACAATGTTGTAGAAGCTCAATAAATGAACTTTATTTGTTATGGAAGGGGGGGGGGAGTCTGGTGTCAATGTGATTGCTGATTTCATATTCACACTTCTTACCAAACTTAGAAAACTGTCATGCCTTCAGTGATAACAGGTTCTGTCATTTACTACTGAGAAGTTGATAAGTTCATTAAATTTACTGCTAATGAGATATACAGTGCTGGGATTCTGGTAGCATTTTATTGTGCTTTCTATGTGTTTACACTGCATTGATAGTAGTAGTGTGACTGCTACAATTTTCACTATGGTTTATATGATATATAAATGTGTTGATGTCATCACACTTGTTAACGTTCATTTAGGGGGAGGGGGGGGATTGTCCTTAACGAATGAATTTCTTTTATTGAGCTTGTGTGACTATAGGCCTTCGTGTAGGTCAATAAATCCATTATATTACAATGGGAATCAAGATGAATTATGGGCACAACTAACCAGGGGGATAGACCTGTATACCTTGTTTTAATATGTATTTTACATGTAGGCTTCTATCAGTGCATTCCTGATTTTCATACATGTATGTAAATCATATTGGAAAGATCTGCAAATTACTTTACTACATGATTTTGAAAGGGATTGAGACGAGTTGAAATTGGGACGAGTTAATATTGGGGTGAGTTGAAATTGGGACGAGTTAATATTGGGGTGAGTTGAAATTGGGACGAGTTAATATTGGGGTGAGTTGAAATTGGGACGAGTTAATATTGGGGTGAAGTCAATCGCAATCCAATGGATGTATTAGTGATAATGCACTAAATCCATGGATCAATAGTTTATTCAAACACATAATAATTCACAGAGGAATTAGTAAAAGCATGGAGGTCTATTTTTATACCTCCATGCTAAAAGTTACACAACTCAGATGATATAAGTGAAATCAAATAAAATCAGTATCCAGAAAAATAATATTACAAGTAAAGAAAATCTATTTTAATACATAATTTAAACCTGATAATGTGTTAAATGAGTTGATACAACAGTAGAACTGAACACGTAATAGTTCTCAGGTCATATTATACATATAACCCATTTCTGCTTCTGTATTTTTCATGATCTTGAATTGACATATTCATTTATTAGACAGTCATAGTCATGCAATCATGCGACTTCGGACGAGCTGCAATAATTGTAGTGTTACTTTTGTTTTGCAGTTAAACATAGTCCTGCTTGCAGACGGGGGACACGCGTTTCGCTCAACACCAAAGCTGAGACCAAAGGGACAACTTACTCCGTATGCAAGCACGAGAACAAGGACAAATCGAAACTAACGCTATTTAATTATTGCCCCTAGCTATCATCGAGTTTGAAAAAAAATCAAATGCAAAAACATACCTATAAAGACTCCATTTTTAATTAGTAAGCTATAATTCCCAGTAAGCAACTGTCCCGCCGGTGCAACTAGCTGTTTGCATGTCACGCAGATCATTTTTGAATCAGACATTTCCAGTTTGAATGACCATTGACTTGTGTACACGTCTGCTATCGATCATCCAGCTGAGCTAGCTCATCAGCTGTGTTGTGTTGTGAGATTGAAAATCAGGTGACAAACCAGCAGATCTCGCGAGAAAACGCGCGAATTAGGCGGCCATCATACCTTCTGAAAGTCTACCGTACACCGGTCAGTTATTGTCTTTGACGAAAAATCGGCGTTAGTAGCAGGTAAGCACCATGCATGCACTTCGATGCGTTAATGGCAATATTAACAATTTCTGTAAGATCACGAACCATCGTTCTGTAAAAGATGAGATGTTCCCTTGTGTTCTCTAAAAAGTATGCCTATGTGAACAGTGAGGGACCTGACGACCATGGAATATTGATTATTGGAAGTGGGGTACCTCAATGTTTTGCAGGCATGAAACTTCAAAATCCAATACCAGACTGAAATATTGAAGTAACGATAATTTACTGGCGACTGTTATCTCATGCTCGACGCAAATTTTGTTAACAGGAAAACAATGTAGTATTTTAAAACTACATTATTCTATCTCAGGTCGAAGACATGAAGTATGTTATGTTGTTGTGAATGAAGTGCAGTAGTCCATGGATGTAATTATAGTATTATTGCATATAATAGACCCGTGAGTAGTCAAATCGTGTACATATTACAATACAATCTTGTACATTCGTAAGTGTATACATATAACATATGTATAGTCTACATTTGTCCGACTAGCCACATAGAGTAGAGGGTTGATTTAGCTTTGTAGTCCTGCTTTCAGACAGAGTATACTGTACATTGACTTTGTTTCTTGCCTTGACGTTTCGACAGGCACCAGTGCCCTGGACGGTTCGGTGAGGGTTAGGTTAGGGTTAAACTGGTAATGAATTTATGCTAAAATAAGGGGAAACGAAATGACCAGGATACTGGTACCGAAACGTCCAGGGTACAGAGAAAGTGGACCTGAAATGACAGGACGAAATGGCCAGGTGCCGAAATGTCTAGAAAGTATATAACAGATACCCCTCCCCCCCAGTGGGGGTGGGGTACTCCCATCTATTGGGTATATGTGCCACCCTTTGGGGTAGGAGTTTTCGCTCTTTGGTGACAATGGTCTAAAATGGTTACTGTCTTTTGAGAGCTAATGAGTCTAAAATGGAGTCCACGTTTCACAATTTTTTATTTTGTTTGGTCTAAAATGGGGTCCCATAATGCATTGGTACGTTAACTGTGCATGCGCAACATTGCATCCATCGTTCAACATTGTTCTAAAATGGGGTTTTCTAAAATGTTGAACAGTCTAGACGGGGTATTGGTTTTGGGTCAAAATTGGTCTAAAATGGGGTCTGGGGTTGACAGCATTCATTGGCCACACACCCCTACCAGACGTGGCCAGTGGTAACCCTCGTCCCTCTAACATGACACTCTAACATAAGGTAAAAGTGAATACATGTACATGTAATTGTGATTGCTATGAATACATATATGCCCAGACAGTAAATTCTATTTCAGGTGACAAAAATTAGTAAATCATTGTTGTTATTTTCATCAAACAGGGAGCACAATGCCACTCTTCCATTTACCAAAGTGGGATTGGGACAAGCGTATAAATGGCCATAATCTACGGGAGAAATATTTCATGCGCAATGGAAGACCAATCCAAACATGTGCTCAGTTTGAAGTTGATTTCCTGCAATGTGCCGATGGTTTGGGAAGCAAGAGAGCATATGTTGAATGTTACCCAGAGTGGGAAGACTTCAAAGAATGTGGAAACAATGAAAAGAAGGTACGAACTACCAGTTCTACCCCTACATGTTGATAAGAACTAACAGTACTACCCCTATATGTTGATAAGAACTACCAGTTCTACCCCTACATGTTGATAAGAACTAACAGTGCTACCCCTATATGTTGATAAGAACTAACAGTGCTACCCCTACATCATACATGTTAATAAGAACTAACAGTGCTACCCCTATATGTTGATAGGAGCTAACAGTGATACCCCTACATGTTGATAGGAGCTAACAGTGATACCCCTACATGTTGATAAGAACTAACAGTGCTACCCCTATATGTTGATAGGAGCTAACAGTGATACCCCTACATGTTGATAAGAACTAACAGTGCTACCCCTACATGTTGATAAGAACTAACAGTGCTACCCCTATATGTTAATAAGAACTAACAGTGCTACCCCTATATGTTGATAAGAACTAACAGTGCTACCCCTATACCGGTATGTTGATAGGAGCTAACAGTGCTACCCCTACATGTTGATAAGAACTAACAGTGCTACCCCTATATGTTGATAAGAACTAACAGTGCTACCCCTATATGTTGATAGGAACTAACAGTGTTACCCCTACATGTTGATAAGAACTAACAGTGCTAGCCCTACATGTTGATAAGAACTAACAGTGCTACCCCTACATGTTGATAGGAACTAACAGTGTTACCCCTACATGTTGATAAGAACTAACAGTGCTAGCCCTACATGTTGATAAGAACTAACAGTGCTACCCCTACATGTTGATAAGAACTAACAGTGCTACCCCTGTATGTTGATAAGAACTAACAGTGCTACCCCTATATGTTGATAAGAACTAACAGTGCTACCCCTATATGTTGATAAGAACTAACAGTGCTACCCCTATATGTTGATAAGAACTAACAGTGCTACCCCTATATGTTGATAGGAACTAACAGTGTTACCCCTACATGTTGATAAGAACTAACAGTGCTAGCCCTACATGTTGATAGGAACTAACAGTGTTACCCCTACATGTTGATAAGAACTAACAGTGCTACCCCTATATGTTGATAGGAACTAACAGTGTTACCCCTACATGTTGATAAGAACTAACAGTGCTAGCCCTACATGTTGATAAGAACTAACAGTGCTACCCCTACATGTTGATAGGAACTAACAGTGTTACCCCTACATGTTGATAAGAACTAACAGTG
Organism: Glandiceps talaboti; assembly: GCF_964340395.1. NCBI lineage: Eukaryota > Metazoa > Hemichordata > Enteropneusta > Spengelidae > Glandiceps > Glandiceps talaboti. The sequence continues at coordinate 20,679,324 of NC_135562.1, read as the reverse complement.
CTACCCCTATATGTTGATAAGAACTAACAGTGCTACCCCTATCACTGTTCCTTTGAAAGACTTTTTGTACAGTTTTTGTAACATCCATTACTGCAATCTGTGTGAGAGACACTTGTAGGAAAGCTACATGTAGTAAACAAAGGTTGGACCACATTAGGCCACTTGCTGCATGAAGCTGTGATGATTTCATTCACTGCATGTGTCCAAACATAGCAAACAGAGAAAGTCTTCCAAGGTCATGGGTCATGAAAGACGCGTCACGTAGTCAATCTTTTCCCTGATGATACAACTGATGTAAAGCTAAAACTGGTCAAAAATAGTGAAAATTCAACAGAATACACTGTATCACAAGTGAAAATACAACAGAATACACTGTATCACAAGTGAAAATACAACAGAATACACTGTATCACAAGTGAAAATACAACAGAATACACTGTATCACAAGTGAAAATACAACAGAATACACTGTATCACAAGTGAAAATTCAACAGAATACACTGTATCACAAGTGAAAATACAACAGAATACACTGTATCACAAGTGAAAATACAACAGAATACACTGTATCACAAGTGAAAATTCAACAGAATACACTGTATCACAAGTGAAAATTCAACAGAATACACTGTATCACTAGTGAAAATACAACAGAATACACTGTATCACAAGTGAAAATTCAACAGAATACACTGTATCACAAGTGAAAATACAACAGAATACACTGTATCACAAGTGAAAATTCAACAGAATACACTGTATCACAAGTGAAAATTCAACAGAATACACTGTATCACTAGTGAAAATTCAACAGAATACACTGTATCACAAGTGAAAATACAACAGAATACACTGTATCACAAGTGAAAATACAACAGAATACACTGTATCACAAGTGAAAATACAACAGAATACACTATCACAAGTGAAAATACAACAGAATACACTATCACAAGTGAAAATACAACAGAATACACTGTATCACAAGTGAAAATACAACAGAATACACTGTATCACAAGTGAAAATTCAACAGAATACACTGTATCACAAGTGAAAATACAACAGAATACACTGTTTCACTAGTGAAAATACAACAGAATACACTGTATCACAAGTGAAAATACAACAGAATACACTATCACAAGTGAAAATTCAACAGAATACACTGTATCACAAGTGAAAATACAACAGAATACACTGTATCACAAGTGAAAATACAACAGAATACACTGTTTCACTAGTGAAAATACAACAGAATACACTGTATCACAAGTGAAAATACAACAGAATACACTGTATCACAAGTGAAAATTCAACAGAATACACTGTATCACAAGTGAAAATACAACAGAATACACTGTATCACAAGTGAAAATACAACAGAATACACTGTATCACAAGTGAAAATACAACAGAATACACTGTATCACAAGTGAAAATACAACAGAATACACTGTATCACAAGTGAAAATACAACAGAATACACTGTATCACAAGTGAAAATACAACAGAATACACTGTATCACAAGTGAAAATTCAACAGAATACACTGTATCACAAGTGAAAATACAACAGAATACACTATCACAAGTGAAAATTCAACAGAATACACTGTATCACAAGTGAAAATACAACAGAATACACTGTATCACTAGTGAAAATACAACAGAATACACTGTATCACAAGTGAAAATACAACAGAATACACTGTATCACAAGTGAAAATACAACAGAATACACTGTATCACAAGTGAAAATACAACAGAATACACTGTATCACAAGTGAAAATTCAACAGAATACACTGTATCACAAGTGAAAATACAACAGAATACACTGTATCACAAGTGAAAATACAACAGAATACACTATCACAAGTGAAAATACAACAGAATACAATGTATCACAAGTGAAAATACAACGAATACACTGTATCACAAGTGAAAATTCAACAGAATACACTGTATCACAAGTGAAAATTCAACAGAATACACTGTTCACAAGTGAAAATACAACAGAATACACTGTATCACAAGTGAAAATACAACAGAATACACTGTATCACAAGTGAAAATAATGTGAATGTTCATGTATAACATGATTTCAAGAGCTTTTATAGAATATTGATGTTAATTGTTATCAATAATTTTTGCACTTTTAAACTAAAACAGTATTTTTCATTAAATTTCAGATGTTGAGAAGACTGGCCATAAGGCAACAAAGGGACAAACTTGTCAAAGAAGGCAAATGGCCACCAAATGAGGCGAAGTGATCACATGACTTGTACATAGATGAACATGATTTCTCATGGAATGTTAGTAGTACCATTGAAATATGGAGTTTTATTTTTTGAGGCAAACATTTTGTGTAAATGCATACATACATTTGCATTGCAAATATCATGGCGATATCATCTGATTGAGCAATGGTATACTAAGATTGTAGACCAAATTTGGTGATTATTTGCAAACTTTGATTGTGAAAGATTTGGATAGGTGTAAAACAAAGCTTAATGAAATGTAGTTTTGTGTTTCTAGTTTACAAAGTTTGACTGTCGTTTGTTGAATAAAACAACTACCAAAGTAAAAAAATGTTGTCAATTGTTATATGTAAATGCCCTAACCACTTTGTACATTATGTGATAAAAATACACACCTTCAGATTTTGTAATATGTGTATTTAATATGCTGGATGGGGAGGAGATATCCTGCAAGGGTGTCTGGAAGAATCTCTGGTGATGTCATCCCATTTACAATGTACCCATTTTGTATTAACATGGACAAAATAACTGCATTTTTTATGCATTAGCACTTTATTTGAAGACACTAAATTACATTTCACTGATAAACATCACTGAAGAAACCAATCATATCTAATGTAAAAGTGCTCTAGCTGTAACTTTAATATATTTTTTTTATCAGTAACCAAATATATAGTCACTAATAATTGGTCAGTTACTTCTAAAGAGATGTGTATATGTTAATTAATGGTCAAATTATCTGCAGATAGTGAAGTGACAAATTTAAATTTTGAGCAAAAGCTTGGTTTTGAATCTGCCACCATAAAGTTTGTAATTGTAGTATCATTTTAATCAAATAACGACAATATATTCACTGAAAAGTGTTAAAATACCAATAATCAGACACTGTACATGTTAATCAGTGGTCGATCCTGGTCAATTTCACGAGCCGGGGCGGGGTGGGGATGGGGTCGATGGATTTTTTCGAACGGGCCGACGAAGTCATGACTCTGAAAACTGAAAATAGACTGATCCATTTCCATCACTTAAACAGACAACTGCCAGCGCCTGGGACCCTATTTTGCATATGACTGACTATGTTTGGAGGTGGAGAACTTGTGATGACTCACTGGCAAGTAATCACCAAAATATAAACATTCCCTATATCTGGGTTTTTCACATGCAAATGACAATCTAAGCAGCTGTTTGCAGGGGAATTTGTCTCATTTGGAAAGTTTTTTTCATTCTATGAAACAAACAGACTGATTTTCAACTAATTTATGTATCAAGTTACCATCCTACGACATTCACAAACAATTTGTACATGATACATGACCTGTGTGTTTCTCGGAGCACAGAAAAAATGCTGAAAACAAGACCCAGAAGCTTGTGCTCTGTACAGCAGTTTGAATTTCCCGCATTTGCCATAATCCTCTTAATATAGGTCAGTACTGTCTTTAATTCTAAAACGTGATGAATGCCCCTCCCCCTGATATAGTATATATATATATATATATATATATATATATACATGTATATATATATATAACTCGGTGAGTATCAATCTGCTAAGACAGTGCTCTATACCGCAGTGGCAGAGCGTAATAGTTTTGGTAGTACTGGAACTCTTTCTTGGGTGTAACTCGGAGTTTCACGCATATTGCGATCATCAGACACTCAGAGTGTCTGATGATCGCAATATGAGTGAAATATATATATATATAATCCCACAAAATCAATGCTACTCTGAGTATGATTTCGCGAACTAACACAAATTCAAGCCCGTAGAGACGTGTCGAACCACAGGGCACTCAGGCTTAGTTAGTTATGTTATGCAAACAAAAGAAACAATGAATAAATAAATAAATACTGACAAGCATCAACAAAAGAGTAATTACAAATCATTATCAACTACAAGAATTACTATATGTTTTCCTCTATACCAAATACAGTAGTCACAATTGCACATACCCGTTTTTTTCCCCTTTTGTTTGTTTGTTTGTTTGTTTGTTTGTTTGTTTTTTGTAAACATAATTACACCCGAGTGCCACGTGGTGGAACCTCGTGGGATATACATCCAACAGCTGCTTATTTATTTTCAGTTTGCTCATTTATGTTTTCACATAGCATACCTGGAAAAAGTGTGTTTTATGAGACCTTTTAGAGTAAAAATTTAAAAGTAGCATTCATGTGAGAAAATTGTGATGTCAACATTTACTTGGTACTGTCCAAACTTAGACAATGGAATATTAGGAAAACAGGAAATGAGCAAAACCCTAAATAAATAAGCCAGTGTTACCCAGAGCTAAGGTTATACTGTGCTGTGATTAATCAACCAAAATTATCGGTTATAACCAGGGGCATGAGGCAACAATTCTGGTGAAATCCGAAAATGATAACGATGTCATACAGGTAATAAAGGCCCCAAGTCAGATATGAGTCATATTTACATACTTCTTTATTTATAGTATATTTTAATAAACTCATTATACACGCCTACACATATTTGTTATTTTGGGTATAAGGCCAGAATTGGAATGATTAAAAATATTATACTAGTATGTATGTACTTGTACACTTTCTGGTCTTTTAAAAAATGAAACATTTTTAATAATCGCAGAAAAAAGTTTATATATATATGGAAGACTCCAAAAAAGAATAAAGAAAAAGAAAGTATACAGACAGACATGGTGCAAAATGTATGTGTGTATGTAAGTATGTGTGTGTGTAGGTAATTTTAGCAAATTGAGCAAATGCTGAGCTTGTGGAGGTTGAATTTTCAAATTCCAAGATTCGAATCATTCGATCTCGCGATCGCGACAAGACAGATAGGTAAATTATACGACCGTTGAGGGCGCTATTCAATCGGTACACGCCACAGCGCAGCGTCGTGTTTTATTCTATTTGTATTCCAGCGTGATTCGATCGAGTTAAATATATGTATTTCTCTGTGTATTATAATTAGATATTAATTAGCAATTCAAGATACTGATATAATTATGAACAAGAACTTGACGGAACTTGTTGATATTGTCTATATTCACGTTATTCAATATTGGAGTGTCCAGATTTTACTTCCAGGGGGACCTCTGAGGATTTCCCCTTTTCCTTGTGTAATTTTTTTCATGCCCCCTCCCACCTACAAAAGCTTGGGAAAAATTGGTGCCCCCTGCAAGTTCTTGATTTTTTTCCATGCCCCCCCCCATAGACTTGCACACATACACAATGTACATACCTATATGTCGTCTGTCTGTCTGTCTGTCTGTCTGTCTGTCTGCATGCATGCATGCATGCATATGTGTGTGTGTTTGTGTATGTATGTATGTATGTATGTATGTATGTATGTATGTATGTATGTATGTATGTATGTATGTATGTATGTATGTATGTATGTATGTGTGTGTGTGTGTTCTGTCTGTCTGTATACAATTACAAAACACACACACACACACACACACACACACAAAACAAACAAACAAACAAACACAAAGACAGCTTCAGCGCCATGCCTATAGCCATTGAACCTCTGAACCTTTGTTCAGTTGTGCTAAAAATATAAATACTCATAAATAACTTATAAAGTTTATAAACTTTTACAGGGTAAATCATTTTACTGAAAACAAGAAGATAACCATTTCATGCACAATGACAAGAACATATTTCCATTGGGCAGTGCGGGGATACTTTAAATACATCACAACTGTTCTACTTTTTAGATATGTAATGAATACAACTTTCTAGTTCCATTGCCGGTTTGTGTTGCTCAGCTTGTCAACAATGGAAGTATAAATGTGAACATGTTTTATTGTTGGGAGGAAAAGTCAAAAACTGAAATAATTTATCTATCAACATTTTTGGTTGTTATACTTTGATATTAAATTTTAACTTCTATTTCCAGTATTAGGTTATTTCGCAAACACAAAACCAAACTGTAGATGACTTCCAACCCCCTTGCCAACATAAAAAGCTGTATGCTTCAAACAATTACATGATGCAATTGCTATATCTCGTTTTGCAGAGAAATATATTGCCAGCATAAGTGTTGTTAAAAATTACAAACTACAAATCTGGTGAGAGTAAAAACATCAGATCCAAACATTGGGAAGAGCAACAGAAAAAAAAAGAGAAAACGAAATATAACGACTATGGCCGAAGTTGTTCTTGAGTGGAACTCTTGAAAAACTGAAATTGAAAGAGTTAGATAAATATCTTGATGAACATAAATTACCAAAACAGAAAAATTAGACATAATATCCACTCTCATAGTAGGAACACCAGAATTTAGATCTAGAAAAAAGACCGCAAATGAGTAAAAGAGATAGTAGTGACTCTGAGTCTGATGAAAGTGGCACTTCTGTAATGCATGTCATAGGTAGTGATGGCGACAATTGTGATATTGATAGCTCAGAAAATTCATGTACTGATGATAACACTGATAGTGATTGTGATGAAACAAGTCTTGCACATCTTCGTGAATAAGTTACTTTGAGGAAGTGGCAGAAATGCAGGTTATTTATGTTGCATTAAATAATCATGTGTTTTCTTTCATGACCTCCCCCCGCCTTAGAAAATTGTGAAATTTTTGTTTAGCCCCCCCCCCCACCAATTTTTCCTGAGAACAATTGGTGCCCCCCCTGAAAATGCCACCCCCCGGAAGTAGACACCAGAATTGTTGCCTCATGCCCTTGTTCTTTTTTAGCAAATGAGCAAATTGGGCAAATGTTGAGCTCGTGGAGGTTGAATTTTCAAATTCCAGTACTTTCATGGACGTTTGCAAAGATTCGAATCATTCGAGCTCGCGATCGAGCGACAAGACAGAGAAGTTCCCTCTCCTAAGTGCGTCGTGGAGGGCTCCCTACTGCCGCCGCCAGTGATCACGGTGCCCTCTGGAGAGGCAAGACAGAGAAGTAAATTATACGACCGTTGAGGGCGCTATTCAATCGGTACACTCCACAGCACAGCGTCCAGTGCGATTCGATCGAGTTAAATATATGTATTTCTCTGTGTATTATAATTAGATATTAATAATCGATTCAAGATACTGAAATAATTACAAACAAGAACTTGACGGAACTTCTTGTCGTTGTCTTTATTCATGTTATTCAATATTGTTATAGACACCAGAATTGTTGCCTCGTGCCCTTGTTATAACCTTGCGATGTACATGTTATATCAAATTTAGCTTTAAAACGTAAGTAAACTTTGTCTGAATGCGACTTTTGTTCCGTCATTCTAATTACCATCGCTCGGGAATTCGGCGCTCTGAGCACATGGTACTCAGGCTTGGTTATGTTTACTGAAAAAAATAAACAAACAAACAAAAAGTAATTACATAAATAAATAAATAAATAAATACTGACAAGCATCAAGAAGAGAGGAATTACAAATTCTCAACAACAATATTTACTATATGTTTTCCTACACGCGAAATGGCCACAATTGTACGTACCTAGTACCTTTGTACAATTGTGGCCATTTTTCGATCGCTTACCTAGTACCTATGTACAATTGTGGCCATTTCGCGATCGCATACCTAGATGTACAATTGTGGCCATTTTGCATATAGTAAAACATAATAATTATAGTAGGTCAAGAAGTTCTCAGTTTGAGGTCAAATGTTTTTGCCCAGGAAAATGATGACATCCTAACTTTGTGTTAAGAAACTTTCCCTGAAGAAATTCATCTCATAATTTTCCTAGCAGCTTCATACGTTTCCAGGGCCCTAACTCTGAAACAACGTGAGTTTTCGTGCGAAAATCGAACCGAGAATACATGTTCGCGCATGCGTATACGTTTTGAAGTGTTGTTGGACTATGGGATTATATGTGGTTATCGTAATACCTAATCTGGAGCTACTGATAAAATAAACCTCCCACAATGGTCAGGATGACTATGGATAGATCATTTGTGGTTATAAACAATGTAACATTATTGTTGACAATACTAATTGATTAGTATTTATTATGCAACATTCAACATGGTGGGTTTGCAAGTTACCTATTCATGTATTCATTCAAATAACAAGTCAACTTAACCTGTATAAACAGCTTTTGCGTTTAAGAAATGCCGCTTCAATAAATTTGGCCGTAGCTTTCACATTATCCTGATGGTAAGTGGTTGTCATTATAATGTATTCAATTGTCAATTAATTGTAGTTATTGTTTATTTATTTATTTATTTATTTATTCAGGTAAACCAACGGGCATAAAGCCCATTTACAGGCACCTTTAGAAACAAATAAGGAAAAACAAGCACTAAAAAGATAAAAACAACGGGTAGCAATAACAGAAAGAAGTGACATGACATAAAAGGCAAACACAGAAATAAAAACAACAAAACAGGAAAAAATAGTAAAAACATGCATCCTGAAGCACACGCCGAAAGGCGGAAACAGGACTAAATAAATATATGTTTGGATTTGCTTTAAAAACGTCATTACAAGTGGTTAAACATCTTAAAATTGGGGAATATTTTCTCAGATTTACTCTGGAGGCACTGATGCGAAAGATATGGTTATTACGTAGCTGTCTGCTCTGTACATTAAAACAAACCTTGTACAAAATGGATGGACAATTATAGCATGAATTGACCAGTTTGTAAACAAAAATAGCATCTAAAAACTTTCGCCTCCTCACCAGTGGGGGAAGCTTAAACCTAGCACATAGTGAATCGTAATCTGTTGAAGTATATTGCACATTTGATTTAAAACATAAAAATTTAATAAATTTCTGCTGTACACGTTCGATTTTATCAATTTGAGTTACTTGCCATGGTGACCAAATTACACTGCAGTACTCAAGATGGCTTCTAACATGGGTCACATATAAAGATCTTAATGTAGAAATGTTGGAAAAATTGGCACATGTACGTTTGATAAAACCCATCATTCTAAAAGCTTTCCTGACAATACTATCAATATGGGTGCTAAAAGACATCTGTGAAGAAAGTAGAATACCAAAATCTTTGATACTATGAACACGAACAAGGGGACCATCAGCAATACTGTAATTGTTTCCAACCAAGCGTCGGTATTTGTTTGTCATCATGTTGACTAATGTATTCAGCTGTCGGCATAACCTATTCAAGTTTACTCAAAGGGCGGTACTCTTCCATCGTTGACTGAATGAGACGAACTAGCCAGTCTAGTCATTTTTTGAATGACAAATTTAACATCAATTGATCAAAAGTATGACGGGTGGTTGGGGTGGGGAGGGGTGTTTCTATTCCTCGCTATGTTACTATGTTGGTATTAATGGAATGAAAATGGACGGGGACAACACTTTTACTACTTTGATACTGTAGAACAAAACTCCGCTGAAGTTAATTAAACACCAAAGGTTAATTTGCCACTATTTATGTAATAAAAAATGCTCAGTCCATGATCTCATTGTAAGTATTCTCTTCATCATGGCGTATATAATATATTGCATGTCTGTGTATATATATTGAGTATTGTCATATCAGTGATACATTTCTTTGTCGTCTACAACCCACCGATTAATAGATAGAAATCAAAGGCAATACCTCATAAAGATTATCACTGAATAGGAAATTGAAAGCACTCACTGCTACCATGACGCACATTGTAAATCAAACGGTCATAAAAGTATTTAATCTTTAAATTCGATTTCAACCATAGACCCTACACGAAAGTAGGTAGACTGTCGACAGTCGTTCGTGCCTTTTTTGCTACGTTTCACCTAAAACAAAAGTCGTCGTCTCGCTCCGTAGCACTGAATACTAATGCGTACTGATAGGACCTGCGAGTGCCAAAGTACTATAGTATTGTTCCAGATCGGAGCGATCGAGGCGACGACTTTAGTCTTAAGATAAATCGTAGCAACAGAGGCACGAACGACTGTCGACAGTCTAGAAAGTAGGGTCTATGTTCCAATACATCTCCCTGTACACTGCAGTCTGTATGGTACACCGTGACGGGGCGCCCTCATCGTTCAACCCTTTTACAGCGCATGAAAGCATGCCGATGAGGGCGGAGCGACACGACGTATCTTATAATAGTCTAACCGTGGGTGATACAAATACTTTCATGGTACACCTGCTGTCTCTGTAACAATTGAAACCATCCTTATTCCTATCACACGCTTTGGTTTTATTGTGGTAGTTATTTTCCTACTTGTATGTTATCACCGACATATGTTTCTTTTTATTCTCATAATTAATTGACATCAATGAAAAAACCCTTGGCATATACCGACGAACTCTAAATCTACTCTCGTTTTCGATAGCCTGTTTCGATAGTCACAGACCTAAATGATATCCATTCAGGATATTTTGGTAATTTTCAACTGTACAGTAAGTCGGTCAAAAACGTTTCAATAGCAACTAACTTTATTAAAATGACACCTCAGTCACTGTGAGCTGTCAATCATCTATCGGTAAGTCTTTGTAACCAACTTCTTCTGTTGAACTTAGTTAATCACAAGGATGGTGTCCAGTTATCACCTTATCATCTGTCGGTAAGTCTTTCTCATTGTTTGAATTGATCACAAGGATGGTGTCCAATTTGTCATTCTCTTAGCTGTTAGTAGGGTCTTGGCAGAAGAACTAAGTCGGTCGGTCAAAATCCCTTTGAATTAAAGGGCGGCATACCGTTGTCGATTTAAAGACACAATTTATGATAGGATTAAAATCTAGGTGTGAAAAACAGCTCTATCTCTGTCAGAGCTCATCCTCGTAAACCATAGCCTCTTTTACGGCACCGCGTACTGTCCAAGACTTTGTGCCATCTGAGATGCCAGGCTGAGGAAAATAATCGGCAGAACTAGTAGAAAAAGTTGGTCAAGTGCAAAATAATTATACTATGTATTCCGTGTAGTTCTACTGATAATGTTACTCTAATACGAGATTCCGCAATTGAACACCTAACCGTTAACAACTGGTATATCTCCATCATAATGATATATCGCCATCAAAAACATGTTATCTCCACAGCACATTCACTAATTTGAGGATTTGGTAAATTCCAATGCTTTAGTAGCTAGAAAAACACGGTTTCGTCGACCGACTGTATGAGAATATGAAGGACACTTGCAAATACAAAACACATATTATGTTTTTGATGACTGTCGTACACGAGTTGTACAGAAGAACCATTGAGATGGTTATGCCGTCTCCACGTCACTATATTAACTTTAGAGTATTTATATAACGTTGCAATGTGGTGTAAATCTGGATCATTCAAGGCACGATAGTTTTCACTTTGTGAAAAGTGGAAAGTGGTGGCACAGTAAAAAGGTTGGACAAAGAGGGACATACAATACGTTGTTAGTCAAATAAAGCTAACCATGGATCTATTATTGATATAAGGAGAAAACCCATTTTGCATTTTAGACATTTCACGTTTGTGTTGTATTATGTGCGTATGAAAGCCCTTACTGGCTAAGTTGTGGTGTTTCGTAGTACAGCACCCTCTACAGGTCATACTCGTTTAGGGAGGAAGGACAACCTTCGATCGGCACTATATATCCTCGAGATCTGAGTAAGTTTATACCTTCTTTGTCCTACTTTTAGGAAGTATCATTGTTCGAATATCTTTTTTATTGTGACCACAGGTTAGTGTGAAGCTAGGGCTGGCTAGATCTAACTTTGTCCACATCAGTAGAGGAGGCGATCAGGCTAAAAAATGTAAACATGTACCAAGAAGGTCAATTCAGGCAAAAAACGAAGGTAAATGATAATGAACGATTAGCCGACATCTACATCGGATTTTAATCAGATTGACTTTGCCACAAACCCCAAGACATCCTCATAACACGTAAATCACCATTATATGTCAAAGTTTAAAAGGGCACACGCTGAGTTTAAACATATTTGGGCATAGCCTTTGCGGCATATTTAAAAGGTGCTCACAATAACGTATCAACTGAAGCATACTTAACGTAATGTCAGATAGCGCATCACGACAGGAAATCGCTCTCCTGATTTTCTATTGATTCCGAAGATTAAGTTGCCGTAAGTTCTTAAACGACAATGCCTAAAGTTACGGGAAGTTCCAAGGTGAGGACTCGCGGTGGTCGTGGTGGTGTAAACAGCCGTGGAGCTGGTACCCAGAGTCTAAGAAGTACATGTAGTAATCGATTTGAGTTACTCTCAAGTCAAGATGGCGACGATGACTTGGACCTCGTGGAAGGTACTACTAGTGGCACCAATGATGGTTTAAGAGGTCGTGCTCCGGAGAAACGGAAGCGTATGAATACTGGGTCAGGAGAAGGACAAGGGATACAGCAAGATATGGTATCAAGTGATATTCTCTCCTTAATCCTGGAATAACTTGAGGTAATTGAAGCAAAAACAAGTTACACAGACATCCAGGTGAACAAGTTATTAGAATTACCAGTCCGCTTAAAGAAAGTTGAGTCCTCCATAGAATCTTATGCAGATAGATTGAAGTTACTTGAGTATCGTTCTATCGACATTGAAGCACGTAGTCGCAGAAGAAACCTGATTTTTAGGGGTATTGCTGAATCCCGTGAAGAAGACTGTTCTTCATTGATTCGTACATTTATTAATGAGAAACTTGGTATAAGTGATAATATGTACATTGAGAGAGCCCATCGACTAGGTTATAGTAATAAGCGCTTCTCGAGACCAATTATTGTCGCATTTAGAGACTACTACGATACCGAGATTATAATGAAGAACGCATATCGATTGAAGGGTTCAGATTTGGGCATTAATCGCGACTACCCAGCTGAGATTGTAGTGGCTCGGAAATCACTGTGGCCAATCTACAAGGAAGCGAGGAATAACAAGGTCAACCGAGTCTCAATTACGTATCCAGCCAAGTTATTGGTAAATGGTAAAATCATCCAAGATTGCTTTCCAGATTGGAATAAAGTACTTAGTGGGCGACGTGGTCAAGCAGTATCAAACAACGATCGTAGTGTTAATGCCAGAGGTACGGATCAACAGGTGTCATCGGATAGCGCAAGTCAAGTTAGTGTTGCAGGCCCATCACACGAGTTTACTACGATTCACGAAGATCGCCGCGGTGACAATTCTTCCGATGGGTCATACAGTTCACATAGTTCGGATGAAGATTCATTTAAATCGTACTCCCAACAAGATACTATGAAAGATCGCGAATCCAGTGAATTTTCTGCGAGGAGTCGTGTACGGCCCACATCTGAAATTGGTTTATCGGAGGCTGAGTCGTCGTATGTTGACATTGCAAGCCAAGTTTCAGCGCAGTCGTCAAGCAACAGCACTTTGGTTCCATAGGGAGATCTGGAGGAGGTACCGCTTAAAATTGCCTTATTAAATGCACAGGGCCTTGTTAGTAAACGTTTTAGCAAATTAAAGTTACCCGAGGTTGTAGAAATTTTCGAGTCACACAATATACTTTTATTCACTGAAACCTGGATATCGGAACAGACTGAATTAGTTGTAGAGGGTTTTGAATATATTGTTTTAAATAGGACACTTAGGAAACCTGGTACTAAACGCAATTCTGGAGGCCTTATTTTATATTTCAAATCAACCATATTTAGTAAAGTTAAGTTTGTCAATTCAGACGCTGATGACATAGCGTGGGTTCGTATTGAGAATGACAGCACAATTTTATTTCTATGTCTTTGTTATGTAATTCCCTCTGGTTCTAGCAGAGAGACACTTGTTTCCAGGTCTGTATTTGACAGGATTCTTGAAAAGATGGAGGAATTATCTGCCAATTTCATTGGTTGTTCATTTATTGTATGTGGGGACATGAATGCGAGAACAGGTGAAAGGCCGGCCGGACTACATTGTCGATGATAGTCAGGTGCATGTGCCTGTCCCTAATGAATACATTCTTGACGTTTGTTCACCAAGGGTTTCTCAGGATAAGCTGGGTATAAATGCAAATGGTACACTTTTACTGGAATTCTGTAAACAAAGTTCACTTAGAATATTGAACGGTAGATGTGGTGAGGACAATGGTATAGGTAAAGTTACATGTTATACACACAATGGTCAGAGTACAGTTGACTATGTGTTAGCGAGTAAAACTATTTTTGACAGTCTTAACTCATTCTGCGTTGCTGACCCTAACATTGTCTCTGATCACTGCCTTATTTCTTTTTCGACTTCTCTGTTGAATAGTACAACCAAACGCGAAATTTTCGAAGCAGACGCCCATGATGTAAGTAAGGTAGATTATATCTACAGGTGGAGTCCATTGTTGCTGGCCGACAGTTATATTCAGAACCTTCGGAAGAACGAGTCTGAAGAGACCCTTCTAAGTATTATAGGCAATTTATCAGTTACAGGAGTTGATAGTAGTATGGTTGATACACAGTTAAATGTCCCAGTAAAGCATATAGAGTCGTGTGCATCACCAATGCGTAAAGATATTAATTTCAAAAGTAATTCTATTCCCATTCTGATACATAATAGGATCAATAACATTTCGTGGTTAGATCAACCATGCAAAGACAAAAAGAAAGAGTTCTATGAGGCATTGAATATTTTCAGGGGTGACAAGAATGATTTTAATAGGTGAAATATGATTAAGTCGCGTTCGAATTACAGAAATGCACTACGCAGGGCTAGGCGTAAATACAACGAGGATCAAACACTTAATTTGGTTTCCTTGCGTACACAAAATGCCAAAAAGTACTCAGAAGTTGGCAAGTTGAACTTCAATTGCTTCGAGGGGCTGCACATAGTGTGAAACCGAGAATTGACACTTCAGAGTTCGCCGGCTTTTTTCGTGAGGTGAATAACCCCAGGGACCCATTTTACACTGCGGATGTTGATGTTAAGTTTACTCTTGAGAGATATGTGAGTGATGAATTCCAGGTTATGTTCAGTGAGCTTGATGGTGAGGTGTCCAAAGATGAAATCACACAGGCAATAAGTCAATTGAACAATGGAAAAAGTGCTGGCCCAGACAAGATACTTAATGAATTTTTATTGAATAGCTCACCAACTTTATTAAATGTATTGTATACTTTATTTAATGTTATTTTCTATATTGGGTATTTCCCGGAACTCTGGGCTATTGGAGATATTGTACCACTGCTCAAGAAAGGAAATGTTCGCGATGTTGGTAACTATCGTGGAATCACGTTGTTAAGTACATTAGGTAAACTGTTTACTAGAATATTAAACAATAGATTGACTGAGTGGGCAGAAACATAATCTGTGTACATTGAAGCACAAGCAGGGTTTTGTCAGGGGATGGGTACATTGACAACAATTTTGTTCTTCATGGGCTGATTACACACCTTCTTAATTGTGGTAAAAGACTTTGGTGTGGTTTTATTGATTTTACTAAGGCATTTGACTATGTGGTTAGAGATAATTTGTGGTACAAACTCATTAAATCCGGAGTGCGGGGAAAAATCTTAAATATCATCATGTCTATGTATAAGGAAGCTAAATCCCGTGTTAAATTTCATAATGAAGTGAGTGAGAGGTTTACAGTCTTTACTGGAGTTAGGCAAGGTGAATGTCTGTCACCGTTCCTTTTCTCCATTTTTGTTAATGATATCGAAGATGAATTTGTTCTTAAAGGTGGAGAGGGTCTTGATGTTGGTTATTTCAAAATGTTTATGTTACTTTATGCCGATGATATTGCCATTTTTTCTGAAACAAAAGTGGGTCTTCAGAAAGGGCTTGATATTTTGCATAATTTTTGTCAAAAGTGGCGTCTGAAAGTAAATATTTCAAAGTCCAAGATTATGATTTTCAGAAAGGGTGGCTCTTTGGAGAGAAACTTGTGTTTTAAGTATGGCCAAGAAATACTTTCTATTGTAAATAAATTTACGTATCTTGGGATTGTTTTCACGCCTGGGGGATCTTTTGCTGAAGCTCAATTGACCTTAGCTGGTCAAGCACAGAAAGCAATATTTCAATTAAATACTTACCTGCAAAAATTTGAAAATCTTACTCCCAGTCATGTATTATATTTATTTGATACTTTAGTTTCACCAATTTTGAATTATTGTGCTGAGGTGTGGGGTTTTGCTCAGGCTGATGCTACTGAAAGAGTTCACCTTTTATTTTGTAAAAAACTACTTGGTGTTAAACAGAGCACTCAGAATGATTTTATTTATGGAGAGCTTGGTAGATTGCCTTGTCGCATTGTACGTTTGTATAGAATTGTAAAGTTTTGGTTAAAGATTATACAAAGTGATTCAAAGAAATACATTAACAGAGTATACAATGTTTTAATTTCTGATTTGCAGCAATACCCCAGACGTCACAGCTGGGCATTGTCCGTTAAGATTCTTTTTGCTGAGCTAGGGGTAATGTATGCCTGGTTTCAGCAGGGTGTGGGTGACGGGGGGGGGGGGGTAGGTTCCTTTCACTCGTCAAGCAGCGTTTGTCCGATAACTTTGCACAGAATTGGAACAGTAGACTAGGTAACTCAACAAGAGCAAGACTTTACAAGCACTTTGATAGTTTTTGTTTTAAACCCTATCTTAACATTATTACAGTACATCGCTTCAGACAAGCCCTGACTAGATTAAGAGTGTCTTCTCATAACCTTGAAATTGAGTCAGGTAGATGGACCAAGCCTAGAAAGGCACTGGAACTAAGGCAGTGTTCTAGTTGTTCTGTTATCGAAGATGAATTTCATTTTGTTTTAGTATGTCCTAAATACGAGGCTACTAGACATAAGTACATTCAACAGTATTACTGGAGGCAACCAACGTTTTTCAAATTCATTGATTTAATTTCCTGTGACAACGAGCGTGTTGTTAGGCAACTTGGCCTCTTTATATACAAAGCATTTAAAATCAGAAATGAATTGTTTATGTAATATTGCTTTAATATTCCTACCTTCTCCATTTATGTATTTATTTAATTACGTAACGTATGTGTTTTTGAATTGTTTTTGCAATGTATGCTCATTGGTCAGTAGACCTATTGCAATAAACTATAACTATAACTTAACCACCCCTTGCACTCCACTTAATTCAAACCTTATATTTAGATATCATCAATAAGCTATGTCATGATGTAATTTATGGTACGTATCAAAAAATGTCAGGATATTCCTGCTATGCTGTCAACTATTTTAACAATGCCAACAGACAATTGTAATGTTATAGAAGACATGCATTGACACTAACATTATACTGGAATGGGGTTTTATTTAGCTATTTTCTAAAACCATTAAAAAATTGATGCAAATATATCTAACAACATGACCACGCCCATAGCAACAGCCAAACGAGCGCGTATGTCGCAAAAGATGGTTGGATGGGCAACTGGATAGTCATTCAGCAAATGAACACCTATTGTTAGCATGGACTAGCATATGGATAAACATTTTTAAAAACTGTAAAGTTGTGCACTGGTCGTATTTTTTTTAATTTCAGGTTGCCGTGGTTTTGATCGCTTTGGCGGCAGTGTTTTTAGAGTTTCAATTATCACCGTGTTGTCTGAAGTTACAAACTTGTGTTCTGTGTTTCCTCGTCATTACAGGCACTTCTGCAATCGCAACCAAGTCATGGCCGATTGTTTTTATGATTTTTTAAGACGCCGGGGCATGTCTTCCGAAGAAATCGATAAGATGGAAAGTGACAAGGTTAGTTTTAAGACAGGTGCTGTGTTCCATGTGGGCTAATCATACAGGCAAGTACGTAGCAAAAAGGGAGGCGGCACGAGGAGTTTGTCAGTCGACAAGACATACAGAAAACGTGACCTACTGGAGCTTGGCAAGCCGTTATTTTTCCAAAATGGTAGATCACCTAAGGGAATCATTGATGACTTCGAATTTGATGTATGAGACATAACAGAAAACAGCCTCGATGGAGTAAGTACAGTTGAGCAGTTTTACGAGAGAACGGGTTTTCGCATGTTGCGTTTTTACCTCACAACAAAGAAACGGGGGTTAATAGAAGAAGGCATCGATAGCTTTCAGGGAGTAGACGAAGACGAACTTGTCGATTTCCTTGACAACCATCAATGCAGACAGATACCAAGGCAAGGCAAGGGCTGACAACATTCGAAAGATAATCTTGGAAATCGCACATAAAGAGCTAGTGCAGGAGCCGGCGTTTATAGCGGATTCATGGAAACCCATACTCCGATCTGTTGCCAACGGAATGGATGCTGTGGCTATCGCAAGAATCTACGATGAGAAAAAGCCTACGATGAGGAAAGTAATTAAAAAATTACTGTTCTCTGATCCCATGAGTAGCGAGGACAAGACCGTCGCGAACCACCTTCAACGGTATCTCAGAGAAGTAAATGGTCAAACTCTGAAGTATTTCCTACGGTTCTTTACAGGGGCTGATATCATGCCGGGTGATCCAATAAGAGTTTGCTTCGTAAAACTTGATGGTATCCAACGTCGTCCAGTCTCACACACTTGCTCAAATTTGTTGGAATTGCCATTGGTGTATGGAAATTACCCAGAATTCCATGCAGAATTCAATGCTGTACTACATAGTGAAGTGTGGGCCATGGGCATGGTTTAGAACATTAGCTAACACTAGGTGATTCACACAAGTATTTTGCCAAATTTTGACAAATGGAACCTTACTATATTATAGAGATCATCGCATTGAATCTGAATACAATCTGTAGTTATGAGATTTCATATATTCGGATAATTATAGTGGCAAAGCTTTTGTCATGGTGATTAAATGTTTGACTTGATGAGTGAAACATTGTGTTTGGAAAATATCTCCTCTCGGTGATTTACCATTCCCGAAAAATAAGACTTTGAGGTACTCAATTTAGTTTTAAATTGTCTGAAATAAAGAAAGACGACTTTATCACCCAAGGGATAATTGTCCGCTCTAGAGCGATATGGGTGGAAATGGGTGAAAAGAGTACGAAATATTTTCTAGGCCTTGAAAAGAGAAATCAAACCAGGTCTCATATCCAGACAATCATTGGTAGTGATAGCGAGGTCTAGGTCAAACGGAACCAGTCAGAGATTCTCTCAGAATTGAAATCGTTTTATAGTAATCTGTATAGCAGTCGAGTCATCATAGTCATTCTCAAAACACCAGTAATACAAATAATTTTATTTCTCAGTTGAATATTCCAAAACTTTCACAAGATGAACAAAACAGTTTAGAAGGTCCGATTACCCTTGGGGAGGCATATAAAATCCCTTATCTCTATGCCAAAAGGAAAAACACCTGGTAACGATGGCCTCCCGGTTGAATTTTATGTTAGTTTTTGGCACATTGTAGGACCGTATGTGATTCAATTAACTATGCTCATGAAAAAGGTTGTATGTCGACATCTCAGCGTCAAAGTATTATTACTCTCATAGAAAAAGTTGGTAAAGACAAACAATTCATTAAAAATTGGCGACCGATGTCATTGATTAATATTAATGCCAAGATTGGGTCACGTTGCATTTCAAAAAGAATGGAAAAGATCCTACCAAATATTATTTCTCATACTCAATCGGCCTTTGTGAAAGGCAGAGACATCTCTGACTGTATCCGTTTGATTGAGGAAGTACTTGCGTGTACGTCTGAGCTAAACATCCCAGGTATTTTAGTAGCAATAGATTTTGAAAAGGCTTTTGATTCTCTTGAGTGGAATTTTTTATTTGCCTGCTTAAACGCCTTTAATTTCGGACCATCCGTGATAAAGTGGGTTAGAACTTTTTACTCAGATGTTGAGAGTTCAGTCATGAATAATGGAGACACAACAGGATATTTCAAAATTGAAAGAGGAGTCCGTCAAGGAGATCCGCTATCCCCATCTCTCTTCATTTTAGCCTTAGAGGTCTTTTTGATTTCTCTAAGGGCTAACAAAAATATCAAAGGTATTCATTTGCGTAATACAGTTGTTACCGAGTGCGCTTTCGCCGATGATCTAACCTGCTTTGTTGGGGATGAGTCTTCCATAAAGCATCTTTTTGATTTACTTGATAGTTTTGGTAAAATTTCTGGTCTGAAAACGAACATTGAGAAAACCGAAGCCATTTGGCTTGGACCCTGGAAAAGTAGAGTAGACAAGCCCTTTGGTATAAAGTGTGCTTCAAAACCATTGAAAATTGTAGGGGTTTACATTTCACATGATACTCAATGGGCTACAGCGTTGAATTATGCTAAGCCAATTGAAAGTTTGGAATCAACATTGCGTTTTTGGAAACAACGCAGTTTGTCATTATTGGGGAAAATACAAATTGTAAAGAGTCTTGCTATCTCGAAATTAGTGTACATTATGAGAATGTCATATGTCCCTAAAGAAATTCTTAACAGTATTAACAGCAAAATTGTTCAATTTATTTGGAATGGTCGAGACCGTATTTCAAGAAATGTGTTGATTTCAGAAATGGGCGATGGTGGTCTTAGAGCACCAGACATTTTTACAATGCACAAGACCTTCCGCATCATGTGGTTAAAACGATTCTTTGATCCCTCCATCACCCATCCTTGGAAAAAGCTTTTCCAAAGGCGCTTACAGTCTATAGGAGGAAATTTTCTGTTTAATTGTCATTTTGGCATTAGTAACCTAAAGTTGAGTTTTTCAAACTTTTACAAAGAGGCACTCTCAGCCTGGGCAGATTTGTATGCTACTGATCCAAAGAATCTTGAAATCGGTCGTAAAATTTTATGGAACAACAATGACATTACTATAAACAAAGGGAATTATTTTTGCCAACGATCTGTTTGAAAACAATCGTCCACTTAAGGGCCCTTCTCTAATACATAAGTATGGCCTCTCTAGGCTAGATTTTTTTCATGTGTCTCGACTTTTTACGGCTATACCTGCTCCATTGAAGGCAAATCTTTCAATGCCTGCTTATAATAGGGTTAAGATAAGCGCGGATAATAATTCAGTGCCCAATATTTATATAAATGATGAATGTATTGAAGCCTCCGAAATCGACCGTAAGGCTGTTAAGAAGGTCTTCATTGGCAAAAAGTTTCAAGAGCCTACAAGTGCAAATTACTTTATGAAGGATTTCCATATCTCTTTCTTCCAGTTATCAAAATATTACGTATTGCCCTTTAAAGTAGCGATCGGCACAAAGTCCAGAGAGTTTCAGTATAAACTATTACACCGTATATTGTTCACAAACAGGGACTTGTTCAGAATGATTCCCCCTAAAGTGGATAATCCCGAGTGCACTTTTTGTCACGAAGAGGTGGAAACTTCGTATCATCTGTTTTTTCACTGTAGATTTTCCCAGGCCTTTTGGACATTATTAAAGATACCTTCATGAAACAAGAGGATTTACACCTCTCACCCATCACCCTGCAACACGTGATGTTAGGGTCCTACCATTTCCCTATGGTTATTAACTTTTTGTTCCTTCTTGCAAAACAGTACCTCTACAACTGTAAACTGCAATGTAAACTTCCAAACTTTCAAAATTTTCTCTTCAGAGTGAAACAAGCTCGAAATGTAGAAAAGCAAATTGCTGAAGACAAAGACAAGTTGGAAATTCATCTGACCAAATGGTCATTCCTTGAGGCATAAATTGAACATTGAACTTTGAACTTTGTATAATGTATTTTCATAAGATATTTAACTCTCGAGCAGTGTACTTACTTTCTTTCATTGTCTGTTGTTTTGTTTTGTTCTTGTTCTGTTTTTTTTTTCAAAACTTGAATAAAGAATAATAAGAAAAAAAGAAGAAAAAAAAGAAAGAAGAAAGACCCGCTCTTTTATCTGAGTAGTGAACAAAAGAAGTAGTATATATTGTGAGCATTTTGCAATTTTCAATCATCTCGAAATCATTAAAAATACCATATGCTTAATTTGTCTACAATATGTTGAGAATACAAGATTTTTTTCCGAGGTAGTGCCTGTATTGCGCTTTACAAAATGTTTTGTTTCACTCACACACAATTGCAAGAACACGCTTCAAAGCCAAAGTTTAACTTTGCTTGATTTTTCAACCGGGCATTCTCTAGCTTGCCGAAATCTACTTACTGAGGATTAGAACACCTAAATGTAGTCTTGACTTCATGGAACGTCCTGCACACACCATGTTCAATTCCATTAATTTCAGCGGCAACAATAAATTACAAAAAAAAGTCAAGACGACTGTTGACAGTCAAGGGGAAAGCTTGAGATGGGAATATGTACAGCTCTCATGGGGGGGGGGGGGGTCTCCCTTAGAATCCAAATTTCCTGAGTTTTAACTTGGTTCAAATCTTGAGGAAAATAGTTCACGGTCGCCCCAATTTCGATTCTCCCCAGCCCCAGGCCCCCTGCCGTGAATTCTCTACTCAGCCTTATCATTTAGCCGCTCTTATATTTTTTTCTCTAATTGGTATAAATTTTATTTAAATTATTATGAGATATGTAAATATTTTGTTCAATTATTGTATCGTATTTGTAGATATCCCTTTTCTTTCTTTCTTACTTTTTGTTGCCAAGTTACACACTTGTATTTTTTTTCTTGTTTTGTCAGTGTCACAGACTAGACTAGTCCAGATCGAACTATTTCTGCGGCCCTCACCAGATATATTATCCAATCAACCTCCTTTTTGAAATGTACATAAAATGTTATTCTGTTCTATTTCTGGTGAATAAACAATTCAATTCAATTCAATTTAATTTAATATTGATCAATTCAGCTCTTGTATTTTTACAAATTATACATCTTGTCTGAGAATTTTACGTAATAAAAACAAAAACAAAGTCACAACATTGTTGTCTACAAGAGGCGCCGTGGTAGCTGGTCGATCCGATCATAGTACCTGGGTACATGGGTGGCTGGTCTATGAGCCGAGCATATAGTCTCGGTTACCCAGACTCTCACCGCTGGGGGCTCTGCCTACGAGACCTCTCGTTTGGGGAGGTCTAGGTCTCGTAGGCAGACCCCCGGCGGCGAGAGTCTGGGTAACCGAGACTTGACTTATATCTGATCGAACACAACTTGTAACAACGTGTTCTGTAATTACATCCTTCCGATAATAAAGTAGTACGTACCTAAGCTCGTACACCCCTATAAATTTAACTATATACTCCCCATATCAAATAATGATTTACATTTATGTTTCTGACTCACAGACAAGACTCACCAGTATTACTTTACACCTAATGCCAACGTTAAATGGATCTGTGCGTAGTTTTACATCTTCGGTCAAAGTAAAGTGGTTATTCAAGCAAGACCACGCCAGAAGCATAGCTGAAGGAGTTGGGAGTGCAGATTAACACCATTTCACTGAAAACACGCCGACAAATGGACCTACTAGCATCTAGCAAGATGCTACTTGTTACTAATTATTGCAAGAACCTAGGGTATGAATACACCACCATATTTCTCGCAGGAAACAACGAGAGACTGACTGTTCATTTACACGTTCTGTATTTTGGGACTGCAGATTTGAATGCCCAAACAGGAAGGGGTGATGTGATGTGTTGCCACGCCGTTAGGTCGTGGCATGAAGTTAACACTTTACTCAATAGTTAAACTCTAATGTAATATCTCGAGATCATTACTCTGGGCACCGTACTCCTCACGGGGTCTGATTTATTCAGATCAGTATATGATCTCGTGTTTTGCAACCGTACATTACTTTTGCCAGAGCCGTCTTCAAAATTAATGTGTGGCAGAAAGGAATGCGGAAGTGAATGTATCACTTGTTACATAATAACGCAAGTGATAGTCTGTACACACATAACTGAACTAGTTTTAGTATGGTTAAAGGCATGGTGTAAAATGTCTATCTTGGTAACTCTGTTTTGGAATAACACTAATTGATGAGTAATATTTTGTGTAATTTTTAGTGCATTCAAATTACTTTAATTAGTTTTAATAGGCATGGTGTAAAATGTCTGTGTCTTGGTAACTTTGTTTTGGAATAACACTAATTAATGAATAATATTTTGTGTAATTTTTAGTGCATTTGAACTAATAGTTTTATAGGCATTGTGTAAAATGTCTGTCTGTCTTGGTAACTTTGTGTTGGAATAACACTAATTAATGAGTAATATTTGTGTAATTTTTAGTGCATACGAACTAATAGTTTTATAGGCACAGTGTAAAATGTCTGTCTGTCTTGGTAACTTTGTGTTGGAATAACACTAATTAATGAGTAATATTTTGTGTAATTTTTAGTGCATTTGAACTACTTAAATAGTTTTATAGGCAGAGTGTAAAATGTCTGTCTGTCTTGGTAACTGTGTGTTGGAATAATACTAATTAATGAGTAATATTTTGTGTAATTTTTACCTCCCGTATGGGAGGTAATGTGGTGATGTCTGTCTGTCTCTGCAGAAATTTTGTTCCACTGATCTCAAAAAGTACTGAAGCAAATGTTTTGCAATTTACTATGTGGCATTGTAACTTAGGGCTGATTAGTTTTGGGTGGGTGTGGCTTGCATAATTAATGATAATTTCTATAATGAATGACACATAGTGAAGCCTTTTTATAATAGTAGGCACCCAGTCAGGCCTAATCAGTCTTTATATCTCGCTTGTATTTGATCTGGAGGCAGACTCTGGACTTGAAGGAAATGACTCCATGTGTGTGTAGATTCAAAGAAGATTCAAATTCGCTATTTTATATGTCTTGGCTTGTTTCACTGTAATGTTTTTCAATGTTGCTACACACAGTAAAGCCCTTTAGTAGGCACCCAGCCTGGCCATAATCAGTCTTTGTAACATCACTACTTGTATTTGATCTTGAGGCAGACTTTGAACTTGAAGGAAATGACACTGTTATGTAATGGTGTAGATCTAGCCAGCAAGTCAACTACTTATTTTATTACATTACTCTTACAGGTTTTTTTTTACATCCTAAACATTGATGTTTCATTTTCAAAGATATGGGAAAGGCATACAATGAAATTTAGTGGTGTCAATTAATTCATCCAGAAGGGCTTTATTAATTGAGATGAAACTTGCCACAGATATTGATCATACAGAGATATGATAGTTTTTACTGAAATTTAGTGCCAAGTCTTAATTGTTCATTTGCATAATTAAAGAACTTTGGCAAATAGGGCCTATAGCAAGAAAGTTTGCACCAAATTTGATAAAACTTGGTAAAGATATTGACCAAGCAAAGATAAAATGGTATCCAGTCAATTAATTACTTATTTGCATATTTGATGAACTTTTGCAATAAGGGATATACAGCCATGACTGTATTGAATTCATCTAATTTAAATATGCATGTCTACTGACTCCCATTAGGCATAATGGATACTGTGAGCAAAGACAAAAAAATGCTACTTTTCCATTCTCTGGTTCAGTCTATTATATCCCATGTTCTACTTTAAACAGACAGAGTTTATTTCTGTATTAGTTACCATACAAAATAGAGCAGCTTCAGGTTATCAGAAAAGGAAACATGTTCTAAATTTTCCATACTAAAGGTGCTCCTTGACACCGCTATTTGGACATGAGCTTTTGTAACATAAGGGCTCATACAGCAGTGTTTTTGCTAAGGTTTGGGAACCCCGGTAACAGAAAGGGGGAAAGAGGTAAAACTGGTAGTGCTTCCTATGCAATGTATCATAGTTTAGGTGGGGAACCCCGGTAAAATGATGTGGGAACCCCGGTAGATATTACCTACTTACCGCCCTTAAATAAAACACTACAGTCCTACAAAAATCTTCCTGACCCCTGGAAAATGAACCCAAAATACATACCCAATCTCATCCATATGGCCCCTTTCATGAAAAAGCATTCAGAGACTTTAAAATAATATAGTAACCATGACATGGATTTTACTGAATACATCTGATACTTCTCTAACTCTTACCTACTCAACTAAGACAGACTCACAGGAATTAATGAATTAAATTTTGTGTGTTTTCATGATGCCCTTTTAAACTACTGTATGGCTGCATTGTTTGTTGAGATAAAACTTGAAAAGGGGCCATAAGTGTTCTACAAGAAAGCACTCAGCACAGTTTGAACCAGATTTAAACTGAACACCTTGTGTACGAGTGTTGTCCTAACACTTTATCTGAAGAATCTTTATTCTCTTTATCTCTTGAAAAGCTGTCATAAAGTTGACCTTGTGACTCAGTCATAACTACTTTACAAGCACTGCTTCCCAGAGGATGTCTAATGTTTTACTGAAGTGATGTCACAACTCTCTCAAATCTCTGTGACCCATGATATTCATATGAGAAGTGCTTCCTTCTGAGCTCTGTTGAAAGTTCGAGTGACATTATTCTAGTAAATGTATCACATCAGAGGTTTTTTAATTATGATTTTTTCCCCCTATATTATTATGCCAAACTAGATAATAAGCCAAAAGTATATTAGTCATTTCATGTTTGCTTTGTACTAGTCGAGACATGTAAACGACAATTTTTTAAGTTGTGAAGTTTGTGCATTGAGAATCATCTTTGAAACAATCAAAATTGTTCTTTCCTGATTTCAAATGTCTATGTCCTATTTGCCATGTGGTTTCTATATTATACAATAGTGAAATATTTATGCTGCAAGTCTTTTCCGTGGAATCACAGATGTAGTTAGATATTAAGGTCTTACCACTGTATTTGGGCCCACCATTTTTTCAAGAATTTTGACAATCAGTGTCAGCTTGCTAGCATGTGGTTTAGTAACTTTTATTAGCACAACTGAACTGATAAGGTTAATCAGTATTGCTATAGGCATGACAAAGTGTCTGTCTGTCTGTGTGTGTGTGTGTGTGTGTGTGTGTGTGTGTGTGTGTGTGTGTGTGTAAACAATGTTAAGTCAAAACCGCTGGACCGATTGCCATGATATTTAGTGGTTATATTACTTTAGGTGTGTAGTTTAGAACTTGATCAAGTCAAATGACCTCAACACCGGTGTGTGATTTGGGTAAACAAAATATGATTTTTGCCAAAAACTAAAATTCCAAAACTACTGATCAGAATGGGCTGAAATTAAATGGGATGCATTATGGTGTATTGATGGAGAAATATTAAGCGATATAATGATCTCATCAGTGAAGTTCATAAATGATGATAGGACGCAGTGTCGCTGTTCACTTCCTTCATTGACTGCATTGAATAGAATCTCTTGAAGATGTTCACGCCAAAACGAAGGGGCGGTGAACACAAACAAAGGGGCAGTCCTGTAAACAGAGGGGCAGTCCTAGCTGCAATAATTGTAGCGTTTGATGTGATTTTGAGGGTTTTTTCGGTTCCGAAGTTTAACCCGAATGAAACGCTACCATTCCTCTAACGCAAACGCAAATAGACGAGACCTCATCGAAAACGTGAGCGAGGTGTCAGTGTACCGCCCGTTTCAAAATGCTGCATGCCTTGCTATATTTGCCGATTTTGAAACTTTAAACTTCGGAACGAAAAAAAGGCACAAAAATAGACGAAAAAACCCTCAAAATCACATCAAACGCTACAATTATTGCTAACTAGGGCGGTCCATGAAAACAGAGGAGCGGTGCGCTCCTCAAAACCCCCTCGTGGAGAACACTGAAGTTTGTAAGTACGAAAACTAAAACAATATTTTTAGCCTGAATGGCTGGCCATGGTTAGCACTGTCGTTTCTGTGTTATTTATTTAAATTTCTTCCTATCAGATGTACATCCATTAAGGATTGTAAGAACGGTGATGTCAGCATATCCGCATCCATTATTTCTCGTGAGATTTGTTTTTCTCGAATACATAAATATTTAGAGTCGGCAGTGAAAAACGGGCTGGGGTCGGGTGAACCCCAGACCACTAAAAATAAGTGGTCTGAGGGTAAAGGGAACCAAACAGTGATTTACCTGCCGAACACGTATCAAGTGGCATGACATACATAATATTCACGTCAATTTTGGTCAGTGTTGTGGTGAAAAAGAGTGATCAAATGAACTAGATATGGTGTTATTTACGGCATGTTGTTCGATCTCATGTAAATTGTGACTGAAAAAATCATTTTTTTTTGTAAAACATGAAAAACCAAGGTATTTTTTTCGCATTTGGCGACTGTATAAAATAGTATGAGAAACCCCACACACGTCTATTTATATATATAAAAGTTATTTCATCACAAGCAGGAAAAGTTATATAGTTCTGCAGCTTCAAACACAAATTTTCTCTTGCGCAAATGTCTAATTTCTTTGGCGCGAATCTTTTGAAAGTGATAATGTTGTCACGTGATTATTAATTTATTAATATATTAATGAGCATGACACTGAGCACGTGATCTACTATCCCTTCGATCATCGGGTACATGATGTGGCACAATAAATTGATAGAAAATCGTCCAGGTTCAGAGGTAAGGGGTGGACCATTTGATATCCTGGGGGGGGGGGGGGGGGGGGGGGGCTTGGAAGATTTCGGGGAAAAAAAAGATGCCAAGTGGATTTGCTTGAAAAAAAAATCCGGATATGAGTGGGTGATGGAAAAAAAAAGATGGACCACTGCTGCTAGAAAAAAAAATATCTTGGCAGGGAAATGATGCACAGGATCGAGTATTCGAGTATACTGTTCAACCTGCTCGTACCTCTCCAACCAGGACACTTGTCAAATCATGACAAACAGTTTCAAACACATGTCAGGGACCAGTCAGTTTTGTTAGCCTGTGGTACATATATATAATTTGTTCTTGTCTCTGTTTCTTTCATAAATGGTTTAAATATTACTTCATGTAAGGGTTCAACATAACTATACATAAAATTATACATATAATACATGTATTACCTAGCTACCACACTAGTTACAGAACATGCCATGTAAGTGTTTGGCTGTTTCACAATCAGTGCTTCACTTATCTTGCACTTTGGGGCAAAAGTGAACTTGAAGGTTTTGTAATGGTAATCTTCATACTATTGGATAGTTTATAAAAGAACTTAATCTAAATTGTTCTCATCTCTTCAGTATGAATTTGTCACAAGTGATAATTTACTTCCTATTTCAGACACTACATGTATCGACACCACAACTCAGATTCAAGTTTCTATTGTACACTATTATGCCAAACTAGATAATAAGCCAAAAGTATATTAGTCATTTCATGTTTGCTTTGTACTAGTCGAGACATGTAAACGACAATTTTTTAAGTTGTGAAGTTTGTGCATTGAGAATCATCTTTGAAAATATCAAAATTGTTCTTTCCTAATTTCAAATGTCAGTGTTCTATTTGCCATGTGGTTGCTATAGTATACAATAGTGAAATATTTATGCCGTAAGTCTTTTCCTTGGAATCACAGATGTAGTTAGATATTAAGGTCCTACCACTATTTGGGCCCACCATTTTTTTCAAGAATTTTGACAATCGTGTCAGCTTGCTAGCATGTGGTTTAGTAACTTTTATTAGCACAACTGAACTGATAAGGTTAATCAGTATTGCTATAGGCATGACAAAGTGTCTGTCTGTCTGTCTGTCTGTGTGTGTGTGTGTGTGTGTAAACAATGTTAAGTCAAAACCACTGGACCGATTGCCATGATATTTAGTGGTTATATTACTTTAGGTGTGTAGTTTAGAAATTGATCAAGTCAAATGACCTGAACACCGGTGTGTGATTTGGGTAAACAAAATATGATTTTTGCCAAAAACTAAAATTCCAAAACTACTGATCAGAATGGGCTGAAATTAAATGGGATGCATTATGGTGTATTGATGGAGAAATATTAAGCGATATAATGATCTCATCAATGATATGCAAATTAGGAGTAAAATGTGAATTTTGGTCAAAAAAGTGCTTGGTCAGTAAAACATAAATTTGGTGAGATGTTTCAAGAAGTGTTATTCTGCAGATTTTGTTCGAAATATTTAGACACAGTTGGCACTAGCAACAGTGACCCACACCCTTAGTAACAACCAAACACCAGTATATATTGCTAAAAAGCATCCTCATTTGGTAGGCAAGTGAGTATTCATTCAAAAAATGTCTGTAGGCTTCACAGATTCTCTAAGGAGATTAACGCACAGTTGCGGTTGTGGGGACTTAATTGGGTCCAAACAAACATGTCAATAAGAATCATGAAACTAATGTCCGATTGATAAGACAATATAATAACTTTTTCTTTTTCTTCAGATCAGTAGCGAGTTTTGTTATGATATCATTTGCGGCTGTCAGTTCTTTTGTATGTTCTGGTTGTCCTACAATGATTCCACACTGTGCTGGTGTTATGCTGGAAAGGGACAATTGTTTTTGTTGTGATCACCGTAAGTGTGACAATGAGAACATTTCTTTCCTGCAACTCATGCTGATATATATCAAACACCTACCTATGATGTATTGATTTAACACCATCAATTACAATATGCCCCCAAATGATGAGGGGAAAGTGAAAACTACATTTTGCAATACACCATTTCCTAAATATGGAACTACATCAAAATGTATTTTGGTTTAATTTGATCTTCTAATGGTCTGAAATGAGGTATTGATTTAGAATGGTGTCTGGGGTTGACAGTATTAGCCACACACCAGAACTAACACCACCCCTGGAATACATATGTAAAGTACTGCAGATTTTACCTATCCAGCAACGCATTCCATAATAATAATAATAATAATAATAATAATAATAATAATAATAATAATAATAATAATAATAATAATAAACTTTATTTCAACTCAATAGCCTTGATAGGTATGCCTCACAAGGGTCGAGTATAAAAAGACGAAAATATTTATAACTACAACACAGGAGATACGTCACTAAGTTACATAAAGAAAGAAACTAAGAATTATGTGTAAAACTTTGTAGATAAAATTTATAACAAGCTTGCTTAAAAGCTCTAAGACTTGTACAACTCCTTATTGCAATAGGTAATTCGTTGTACAGGCTAGAAGCAGTTACTCCAAAAGACTTTTAACTATTCAGTTCTAACAAATGGTACTTGTAGGCCATTGTTACTAACAGATCTTAAAGATCTCTGTGGGTTGTACACTGTTAACATGTCCTGGATGTACGGTGGAAACAGACCACAACGAGCCTTGTGTAAAGTAACAACTAAGTTAAACTTATAATGATAATATAGCGGGTACCATTGTAACAGTTTAACATTTCATCAGAAGGAGTACTACTAGTTTCTCAGTTCAATATCAGCCGCATTGCCCACTTTAAAAGACAGTTCAAATGATCCATATCCTTCTGACTACAATAATCCCAAATACTCAAACAGTAGTTGAAATAAGGCAAAATAAAACAATTATAAAACTGACGTCTCACAGTAACTAGTAAAAATTGCTTAATTCTGGCTAGGTTACTTTTTGTTTTTTTACCACATGAACTGACAAGGATAAATCACTCTGAATAGTAACACCAAGCAGCTTTTCACATTCTACATTTTCATATCATTTTCACCGATTTTAACACTTGGCGCTGGATTAGCCAAGCATGATCTTTTCTACCTAGTAGTGACTAACATGCATTTGGTTTTCTCAGTGTTAGGGCACATTTTGTTATCTAAACACCAATTATTTACATTTTCTGGTCTGGAAACTGTCGGACCACATGTTTAGTGTTTGATTTACTAAGCACCACCATTGAATCACACTGTGTTTTCTTCCCCTTCACATAAACCAACTCCTTTTTGGGATCGTCCGCAAATTTGATGCTATGAACAAACTTTTGAGTGGAAGAGGGCAAATCCTTTACTAAAGTTGTTATAATCCGGCAGTTTTCATGTCCAAAGCCATAACTCGGACATGCTTGAACAGGTCGTCACCCCCCCCCCCCCATACCAGACCCATCCTTTATTGTTGAATGGTTTATTCCATCACGTCATCTTGAAGAGTAGGCATGTCCCATGTCCAATGAGGAGACACAACATGAGTAGGCGTGTTCCATGTATCTAAGTCTATTTGATTTAGGTTCACAAGTGTTGTTGCATGATCAGAGTAGTGATATTAAGAAAATGACAACATAAACTGCCAGTTCCTCAAAACCCAATCAGAGCAGGGACTATCATTCTCAATGACTTCACAATGTGATGATTGCTACTGTAACAGTAAAGGAAGTTAAAAATTTCAGTGATGTAGTACATTTTGTATTACACTGTACCACGAGCACTATGATCCAGATCAAACTTAAGACAATGCTTGTATTGCCTTTGACAAAATAACTAGCAAACAGGGACTCTCTCACAAACATACCTACCATACCCGATCCTTCCCAGCATTGACTTGTGTTTTCCTTACTGTAACCAAACCAACGATAATTTTCCACATTTAGGCATTGATCATCTATGAGATGAGTTTCAGTAATGCAAAAGATATAGCATTCAAGTTTTTAATTATTTCTTTATGTAAATGCTCATTATGTGTCCAACCAGAGATGTAAAAGTCACAGTTCACCATCTTGTACTTGTTCGTTAATATGACTAGAGTTTCATTCTTCATCTTGAAAGTCACACAATTGCTCGGTTTGTGCTTCTCCTTTCAAAATGACATGCCCATTTGCAGTTATACGATATTTATGTTGGATTGGTAGGTGGGGGGGGGGGGGGGGGTGAAGACATGTTTCCCCTTTGTGCCCTAAGAAATTTTCAAGATTCAAGAACGCAGACTATAAAAGAGTGCTGTCTGGTGTTATTAGCACAGCTGAACTGAGAAGGTTCAGTAGTACTAAGTATGATGTGTGTGTGCGCCCATACAATGATACACATCTGTGTGTGTGCGCCCATACAATGATACACACAAACATACAAATATTATATTGCTGACGAAAGATGAAAACAGCACAAGAACTACTGGTAAGCAACCACCATTTATTGTGATACAGAAATAAGATCAATTTTAAATCCTCAACTCGTTCAGAGTCAGAGCAGAATCAATGTGTGACAGTAATTAAAATTACCAATTCTTGCATTGAAATTTCCAGAAAGAAAAACAGCATCTATATCGCTATAGCCAAATACAGATTCCTAATTGTATGTTAGTGTATATACTTATCAAGAAAAGCGTTCTTATAATCACATAACCCCCCCCCCCCACACACACACACAAAAGAAAAAATTCTATTGGCTGTCAATAGTATATGTCTTATTAACCACACCAGGCATCTCATCTGATGATTTCATTCAGTCAGTCCATCCCCTAACATGAAGGTTTTGCCATATTTATACTATTGATACCCAATGGACAAAGTAATTCCTAGTCATCACAAGCTGGTTCATTTTGTCCTGCACAGTGATTGCGACACAGCTTGTAAGGGGAAAATGTCGCACAAGTGTGGTACTGAAAGTGTACCATGTGTGGTTTTATGGACAGTGTAGATGTTATTAGTACTTTGTTGTTTTAATTGTCAGACATATATGAGATGGTTTGGTTTGATGTACAAAATTGATTATGATCTTGAAGTCTGTGACATAATTGTTGTCCTTGTATGGTTGTGTTCCGTCCGTCCGTCCGGAGCCGTTTCTTGAAGATGCCTGGACCGATTTTTTTCAAACTTGGTACAGGGGCAACATACTATGGCATACATATGCACGTCAATTTGTTTCATGATACGATCCAATATGGCCACCTAGCAGCCATTTTGTTTGTGAATTTTCCATGTCCAAAGCATAACTCGGACATGCTTGAACAAATCTCTTTCAAAGTTGGTATTAGGACAGTGTTCTATGACATACATGTGTATATCCATTTTCATCGTGATACGATCCAATATGGCTGCCTGGCAGCCATTTTGTTTGTCAATTTTCCATGTCCAAAGCCATAACTAAGACATGCTTGAACAGATCTCATTCAAAGTTGGTATTAGGACAGTGTTCTATGACATACATGTGCATATCCATTTTCGTCGTGATACGATCCCCCATACCCGACCTATCCTTTATTGTTGTAGGCATGTTCCATGTCCAACAAGCAGACACAACATATCTAAGTCTGTTTGATTTAGGTTCACAAAGTGTTGTTGCGTGATCACAGTAGTGATATTCCTTAAAACCCAATCATAGTGGGGACTATGTCATTCTCAATGACTTGTTTGTATATGTAATATGACATGTACTGATTGCCAGGCATTGAGTGCTGTTACCTATTGATAGTATAGCATGAGCAATAAAGTACGGTAAAAAGGACCTTCTGATTTTCTCCCTTGCTTGAGTGAAAAGAAAGTTTGCTTGCTTGCAATAAGAGATATATGCTATGTTAGTTGAACATAACAAAGAGGATTCTCAATTTTGTGTAGCTTATAGTACGTTAGTATGAAATACCTGATGAAGCATTGATTTCACATTGGTTACCCAAAACTGAGGTTAAGTAGAAATGTATTTATTTTGAAAGTATGATATAAATGGCAATCATAGCTTGATCTATAATAATCCTGTATAAATTGTGCTATTAGCAATTCTACTATTGTTTTAAATTCACATTTTCTTTTGCCCTCAGAAATTAAGAGGCACATCATGTACATGTATCTATGTGATACCGATCCTTACAGTAATCATCAATTGGCTGTTGTCACTGTAGGTGGTCAGTGCCATCAGCAACAGTTATAATTACAGTGATGGATACATATAGTATATGTAAATATAAACACCCTTGTCACACACACACACACATATATATATATTAAATAGAAGTACATGTATCCTATAAGTGAGTGGCAAAATATATAATATTTAATATATAAATCTCATATTACGATTAGAATGTATCCACTTCAAACTATATCACTACAGTGGTAACATTTGTTGATATTTGTACATCTTTGTGTGCTGATGTGGCCAGTTCTAAGTCAGTTTGAAATTAATACATGTAATGGTGGCATATATCTCAAGAGGTGATATGAAGCAAATGTTATGTCCGCCCTGGTTTCTAGCTAGCCAGGGTACTGACTTGTAATATGTTTGCTACCAATTAATTCAACCATGTCATGTTTGCAGTTATTAAGAGACTTGAAAATATTGGTGTGTAACAGAGAGTGGTGGCTTATGTCAGTGGTCATGAACGTTTGGAATGTGTATGGCCAGACAGAATGAGATACACTGAATATGTAGACAATGCTATGTCTATGAGATGCTTGGTTGTACTCTGTAGGCAATGGTATCATAAATTCAGTAGGTATATGTTACCTTTCAGTAACACTTACATACAGGCCTGGCATGCAGTCATCATGTTGGCGTGATTTCTGGTCACATTTTACCCTGAAAGCTCGTCAGAATTTCAAAGTAAATTCACCTGTCGCCACTTCCTGTGAATTGAAATCAACTGATTTGGGACAGCCTCATATTGGTAGTATCATCACTGAAACTGAGTGTCTATAAAGAGATTATAGTTGTAAAGTCTAAGGACATGTGTGTTGTTTGTTCTGTCAGACAGTGTTGATTCATACATCATGATGCCATCCAATGTAGAAGTCGACAGACTTTAATTTCAGTTTGGTATTCGGACCTGGACAAGAATTGTGGCATTTGATATTACACTTTTGCAAGTTGTCAAGGTTTGATGACAGCCAGTTTCTATGTTTAGATATCTCCACACTGTCAACACTGAATGTGTGCATGTTTTCAGAGGCCACTAACATCTAAGTACACTTATTTCAATTTGCTACTAGTAGTCTAGGTAATGCTATGATTACTGTAATACCTACCGTACTACAAATCTACATCTGAGTGCATCAGAACAAGCTATAATATGTGGCAGCACTCCATGGTCAATTTGTTCAATGTTCAATCAGTCCAGAGACTTGTCTTGGGTTTATTATCTCAACAAGCTTTCCAAACCAAGAGCTTTGTGAGAGAAAAAGACAACCACAGGTCTCTGGCAAAAACGTCTGATTAAAATCATATTTTTTTTATTATTTATTGCTTTCAAAAATAGCAAGCGAAAAATTTGTTGTGTATATCATTCTACCATGTGAGTATGCTGTTTACATAGAGCTTCAACAACTGTTACATGATCTGCCATTAGCGATGATTAGCTACATACCACTTGTATTTAATTGATACAAATATGTTACTAGCATGTATCGGCAAACAGAAAAATTACAAATGAGATAATGAATAGTTCACAGTGTGGAGATAAAGAAGTGTTAACATCAATTATAAAATGTTCAGAGCTATGATCTTTATGTTCACACACACTATATAATAACAATATCTTCTGACACTGCTACAGCCTACACGTAGGTAGCAGTGTGCCCTCTAATGATAGCCAAATTTTGTTGAAAAACTGATTTCTCGTGAGTCATCACATAGTAAACAAGCCATTGAAAATGACATAGTCCCCGCTATGATTGGGTTCTAAGGAGTTGGCACATTATGTTGTCATTTTCAAACATGGTTTTAATGGTGTTTGGTGTCACATGGTTGTGTTTGATATCAGTAGTGTGATCATGCATCAACACTTATGATTTATATCAATCAGTGTTAGATTTGTTGTGTGTTTTGATATGTGTGTTTTGATATGGAACACGAGTGTTTTTGTTGTGTGTGTTTGTTGGTGGTATTGTTGTAGATGACGTTTTTGAATTAGTTCAGTAGTAATTTAAAGGATGTGTTGGGCTTAGTTGGGGTGGGGGGTGTGTGGGGAGTGTTTTAGGAATTGGTGGATTGAGGTGTATTTGTTTTTGTATTTAATTAATTGTGATGTATACATGTGGCATAGGTTGTACACAGGTTATATATTTGTATCATGGAACATATTGAAGGTGCATATTATTTCTTTAAGTGTTGTGTGATAGTGGTTTAATTTCGCTGTTGAATGTGCATTCTCTTCCATTTTATTCCACATCAATGATTTGTAAATGGTTAGTACAATAATCTTGATAAATTATTGAAATGTTCAGTTTGTATTGAGTTGAACAAAATGTAATGCAGATACAGTTTGATATTAAGTGATATGTTTTTTATTCATGTGAAAGATATTATAGTAAATCAAATTCAGTATCAAAAGAACATAAATGTGAACACAGAACAATGCTACAACTGAACATAAACTATATCTGAGTAGTACAGTATAACTGAGATGAATGCTATAAGTGAGAATTATACTAAAGTTGAGAGCAATACAATAAGTGAGTACCATACTATATTTGCGGAGAACATATAAATGAGAACAATATTATAACTGGGAATACACTATAACTGAAAACTCTACTGTAATTGAGATCAATACTATTACTGACTATACACTATAACTGAAAACTACTGTAATTGAGATCAATACTATTACTGACTATACACTATAACTGATAATACACTATACACTATAACTGAAAACTACTGTAATTGAGATCAATACTATTACTGACTATACACTATAACTGAAAACTGTATTGTAATTGAGATCAATACTATTACTGACTATACACTATAACTGATAATACACTATACACTATAACTGAAAACTACTGTAATTGAGATCAATACTATTACTATACACTATAACTGAAAACTACTGTAATTGAGATCAATACTATTACTGACTATACACTATAACTGAAAACTACTGTAATTGAGATCAATACTATTACTGACTATACACTATAACTGAAAACTCTACTGTAATTGAGATCAATACTATTACTGACTATACACTATAACTGATAATACACTATACACTATAACTGAAAACTCTACTGTAATTGAGATCAATACTATTACTGAGTTTACACTATAACTGATAATACACTATACCTGAAAACTACTGTAATTGAGATCAATACTATTACTGAGTTGAGATCAATACTATTACTGAGTATACAGTATAACTACTAGCATACTAGATCTTTAGTTGGTTATTCATCTGCAGCTTTATAAGTACTATTTAGTGTATGTGATTATTGTGTTTGAATAGTATGTGACGGAAATGGTGGCTGGTAGCTGTAGGTCTTCCATGTTGCAATCTGTTTTATATGAGGTTCCATCTTCGGTAATAATTTCTCTGTAAAATATGAAAGATATTGTTTAGTATTTCTTGTTTGTTGATGTCACCGGTGCACTTATACGTAGCACAATAAATATTGTCAGAACATGATATTTGATAAATATAAACAGAGGCTGGAGTGACTATTATTGAAATCTACAGTTTGTGATTGTTAGGTAGCATTAAGGAACGTCATAAGAGTCCAGGAGATCATTGTGGTTTAAAAGTTGAAAACATGGTGGATATGATAGGCAGATATTCTGTATTGAGTCAAAATTATGGCATATACCAAGTTGCCAACGAATTATGGCAAGTTGAGTTGGTGCCTATTCGGTTGAGGGATATTCTTCTCTTGAAGACAGTTGAATTCAGAATCTGACGGAAGAGGTGATTGCCGTTTAAAAGTACCTGTCTGATTTGGCCATTTATGACATAGGTATTTTGATATAGAAGACAGCCAAGGAAGTGAATAGACTCATTACAAGTAATTAATGATAAAAGTATGAACTTACATAAAGGATTATAACGTTGGGCAATGCTGTTCAATGGCGGAAATACCAGATGCAAGTACACTGCAGTGTACCATGGGAAATGATTGTATCAATTAGTGTGATCGAAACAAAGGTGAATATGTAAAAAAAATGTATCAAAATTTATAATGCCTCGAAATAGCATGGAATCAAAATATATAATGGATCGAAATAGACCATTCCCGCACTTAATAATATGTAATACTATGCAAATTCTCTTTCCAGGTCCAATCAATTTTGATTTCAACAATTTCCCAATTAGACACACCGAAGGGAACATCCCCACCAAATATCAAAACAATTGGCATGGCGGTTGCACACACTCACAAACAAGTTAAGACTGATGGACAGACACCACATCATGATTACAGCACTACTGAACCCCTTATTTGTTTGGTTGTGCTAAAAATCAAACTTCAGTTTGTGACTTTTTGTACTAGGTTTAAACTCCTAAGTTGTCATTTAAACCTCAAACTGATTTTAACCCCTTATTTGCATAGTAAATGTTATTGACTGAGAATAAGTCTACCTTCTTGTTCTATTTTGACCCACTACCAAAATAGCTCCCCCAAAACCTTCTTCAGGGATGTCAAAATTTGTTTGATGTAGCCTTGAATCCTGAAGAAAAAAGTATGGCATCTGCAAGGAAAGCGACAAATAATAGACTCAGTGATTATCATGAAGTATTTGTTATAACAAATACTAAGAATATAAAACACGCTGAAATGGCACCAAACTTTAATTTCCATGAGTTTTCAACAATTTTCAGGAATTTCATTGTCAAACGGATATCCAGGAATGGTGTGAAATTTGAAACAAGATATTCTGTATTGAGTCAAAATTATGGCATATACCAAGTTGCCAACGAATTATGGCAAGTTGAGTTGGTGCCTATTCGGTTGAGGGATATTCTTCTCTTGAAGACAGTTGAATTCAGAATCTGACGGAAGAGGTGATTGCCGTTTAAAAGTACCTGTCTGATTTGGCCATTTATGACATAGGTATTTTGATATAGAAGACAGCCAAGGAAGTGAATAGACTCATTGACAAGTAATTAATGATAAAAGTATGAACTTACATAAAGGATTATAACGTTGGGCAATGCTGTTCAATGGCGGAAATACCAGATGCAAGTACACTGCAGTGTACCATGGGAAATGATTGTATCAATTAGTGTGATCGAAACAAAGGTGAATATGTAAAAAAAATGTATCAAAATTTATAATGACTCGAAATAGCATGGAATCAAAATATATAATGGATCGAAATAGACCATTCCTGCATTTAATAATATGTATGCAAATTCTCTTTCCAGGTATTAACCTGGTCTTCAAATATTGTAAGATTTCAGATTGGTTTAGAAGGAAATCTAGCTTGACAAATCTTCTCCTTTTATGCACATCAGCATGTAGTCAAGTTTTACACACTTTTTTGGCCAGTGTTTGATTAGGTTCTGTTTCTTCTGCCTCTTGTTTGAGCTGTCTGTTCCTTAGTGAGCTTACGGAAGCTATTGAACTCCTCTCTTCCATACTCTTCTTTTCATCCTCTTCATCCCCCCTCACTTCATCAACTCCATCAGTGGAAACCGTCTCATTGTTATCAGTGTAAATCAATGTGTTAGAGATTATTTGGCTGTCTGACTAGAGCTTCCTTTCCATCACTTTTATACTGGGTGCACAATGGATGTACAACAACTGAATAGTTGTCTCTCAGCCATTCATGTGTGCATCACTAGGACCAAGTAAGGCATCCTT
Source organism: Glandiceps talaboti (assembly GCF_964340395.1). Taxonomy (NCBI): domain Eukaryota; kingdom Metazoa; phylum Hemichordata; class Enteropneusta; family Spengelidae; genus Glandiceps; species Glandiceps talaboti. Next base: position 20,639,138 of record NC_135562.1, on the reverse strand, counting down.
CCCTCCACAGTGTATACAACATGGTGAAAGTATAACTGATGTTGTTGAGTAGTATGCTGTCTCCACAATGTTGGTACATTTGATTCCTTGCCTCGCCACAACAGCGTCATATACAGATCTAGAGTACTGCTCACAGACAGCTACAGAACAACCAAAGTCCATAAGTAGACATACAAACTCAAATAGACACCCTGTTCACTTTCAGTCTCTGTACATCTGATACTCCAATTGTCACTGTCACAGTCACAGTCACAGTCACATAGTCAAGTACTATGAGTGGACAGGATGGAATAATTTAAATACATGTATTTATATATGCCACATATTACCATATATGCTTTTGCTATTTTCAGTTGATTGGGGAAAATACTTTAAGTTGGCTTAATGAACAGTTATGATCTGTGCGATCGAGTGGAAGACCAATAATGTTTGCAGCATGTTTAACAACTTTTGGGTGAATCTTGTCTTGCCCAACTGATTTCTTAGGGCCGAGTCGTTCAATTTCACTGATAACGTCGAATTTACTGACTGGCGAAAGAAAAAATGAATGTAGCTAGTTTCCCCTTAGAAACTGATGAAAATTGATATCTGTTTTGATTTTGGCAGCAAGGTTTGGGCCTACATTTGTCAAATAATCATTAAATTCTTCTGCAATGTCACTACTACTTGTGAGGGTTGTTTTGTTGGAGCAGTTGGAATTCAAATTAGTGGGGGATGACTTTTTCTGGCTTTTGTTCAGGATTTAATTGATCACTTGCCAAGTCTTGTTTGTATTTCCTTGGGCGTTTTGCATTGAATCTGCAAAATATTTCTTTTTGGCTGACTTTAGGAGTTTAGTAAGGACGTTTCTATAGGTAGTATATTTATGTTTAAGTTTGGCATTGTGTGGAGCTCTTTTAAATTTCGTAAATAATTTGTGCTTTGTCCTATTAAACTGACTTTATATAAGACTAAGTGTAGTGTTAGTCAATGTACGTGTGCGTTCTAACTTTGGATTGTTCAAAACACTCATGCCAGTGGTTTTTGACTTTAAGTCACTCACAGATAGGCAGACAGATGGACAAGACACTATCAGATCTATAACATGAATAGATGAACATAGTTCAGCAGTGTTAATAACAGTGTGTTCAAACAATCTCAAACAATACATCTTGGTGCCAATGCCAAGAAGGTGAATAAACCCTGTGGTACCATTCAGACCTAGATTTACCCAAAACGCACACCGCTGGTCCAATCAATTTTGATTTCAACAATTTCCCAATTAGACACACCGAAGGGAACATCCCCACCAAATATCAAAACAATTGGCATGGCGGTTGCACACACTCACAAACAAGACTGATGGACAGACACCACATCATGATTACAGCACTACTGAACCCCTTATTTGTTCGGTTGTGCTAAAAATCAAACTTCAGTTTGTGACTTTTTGTACTAGGTTTAAACTCCTAAGTTGTCATTTAAACCTCAAACTGTTTTTAACCCCTTATTTGCATAGTAAATGTTATTGATAGAATAAGTCTACCTTCTTGTTCTATTTTGACCCACTACCAAAATAGCTCCCCCAAAACCTTCTTCAGGGATGTCAAAATTTGTTTGATGTAGCCTTGAATCCTGAAGAAAAAAGTATGGCATCTGCAAGGAAAGCGACAAATAATAGACTCGGTGATTATCATGAAGTATTTGTTATAACAAATACTAAGAATATAAAACACGCTGAAATGGCACCAAACTTTAATTTCCATGAGTTTTCAACAATTTTCAGGAATTTCATTGTCAAACGGATATCCAGGAATGGTGTGAAATTTGAAACAAGATATTCTGTATTGAGTCAAAATTATGGCATATACCAAGTTGCCAACGAATTATGGCAAGTTGAGTTGGTGCCTATTCGGTTGAGGGATATTCTTCTCTTGAAGACAGTTGAATTCAGAATCTGACGGAAGAGGTGATTGCCGTTTAAAAGTACCTGTCTGATTTGGCCATTTATGACATAGGTATTTTGATATAGAAGACAGCCAAGGAAGTGAATAGACTCAAGTAATTAATGATAAAAGTATGAACTTACATAAAGGATTATAACGTTGGGCAATGCTGTTCAATGGCGGAAATACCAGATGCAAGTACACTGCAGTGTACCATGGGAAATGATTGTATCAATTAGTGTGATCGAAACAAAGGTGAATATGTAAAAAAAATGTATCAAAATTTATAATGCCTCGAAATAGCATGGAATCAAAATATATAATGGATCGAAATAGACCATTCCTGCATTTAATAATATGTATGCAAATTCTCTTTCCAGGTCTTCAAATATTGTAAGATTTCAGATTGGTTTAGAAGGAAATCTAGCTTGACAAATCTTCTCCTTTTGTGCACATCAGCATGTAGTCAAGTTTTACACACTTTTTGGCCAGTGTTTGATTAGGTTCTGTTTCTTCTGCCTCTTGTTTGAGCTGTCTGTTCCTTAGTGAGCTTACGGAAGCTATTGAACTCCTCTCTTCCATACTCTTCTTTTCATCCTCTTCATCCCCCCTCTCTTCATCAACTCCATCAGTGGAAACCGTCTCATTGTTATCAGTGTAAATCAATGTGTTTGAGATTATTTGGCTGTCTGACTAGAGCTTCCTTTCCATCACTTTTGGATGGATGTACAACAACTGAATAGTTGTCTCTCAGCCATTCATGTGTGCATCACTAGGACCAAGTAAGGCATCCTTCCCTCCACAGTGTATACAACATGGTGAAAGTATAACTGATGTTGTTGAGTAGTATGCTGTCTCCACAATGTTGGTACATTTGATTCCTTGCCTCGCCACAACAGCGTCATATACAGATCTAGAGTACTGCTCACAGACAGCTACAGAACAACCAAAGTCCATAAGTAGACATACAAACTCAAATAGACACCCTGTTCACTTTCAGTCTCTGTACATCTGATACTCCAATTGTCACTGTCACAGTCACAGTCACAGTCACATAGTCAAGTACTATGAGTGGACAGGATGGAATAATTTAAATACATGTATTTATATATGCCACATATTACCATATATGCTTTTGCTATTTTCAGTTGATTGGGGAAAATACTTTAAGTTGGCTTAATGAACAGTTATGATCTGTGCGATCGAGTGGAAGACCAATAATGTTTGCAGCATGTTTAACAACTTTTGGGTGAATCTTGTCTTGCCCAACTGATTTCTTAGGGCCGAGTCGTTCAATTTCACTGATAACGTCGAATTTACTGACTGGCGAAAGAAAAAATGAATGTAGCTAGTTTCCCCTTAGAAACTGATGAAAATTGATATCTGTTTTGATTTTGGCAGCAAGGTTTGGGCCTACATTTGTCAAATAATCATTAAATTCTTCTGCAATGTCACTACAATTTCATCATAACATAAACAAACAAAATTTTAATGTTTTTGCTGATATGTTGAATATATAAAAAACGAACTGAAAATATGGAGTCAATATCTTTATTTTTAACAAAGTTATGACATTTTTACTAAGTAAAGCATGGGGTTGAAAAATAGCCTGTGCAACAACCTTAAAAAAGATCTAACAATGCAGAGATTGTGCCTTTAATGTTTCTTCTGAACAGATTGGACTTTCTCGGTTATTGACTTACAAGTCATTGCTGGAAATTTGCTTTTTAATACAGTAACCATTATTGAATAAAGGCGACAGTCAAATGCCTGTTTTGCACTTGTTGCCTTATTGGGGTTTTACCAGACACTGAGTGGCTTATAATATATTCTCATGGGAATAATTTCGTGATCTTGACTGCACCATAGGCTTTATCACAATGAAAAACTAGATCAAGTGCAGAAAAAGACACTATGCTTTAAAGCTGAAATATTAATGCCTACCTTTTTTGCCATCGTCCGTGCTCTGTGGCTTTAGGACCTTCTCTTTGTCAGCTAAAAACAAGACAATATTTGTGGAAAAGAAAATTACTGTGAAGAATGTTTTTTTTTTCAAATCAAAAATATATCACAAACAATAACAAGCACTTTTTTTTACCTTTTTTTATCTCGGCCAAAAATTAAACTACCATACAATGTGACCTATGTATTACATTGAGTAATTGTATGCTGTAAAACAACTTTATTTTGCTACAGAGAAATGTTGACTGATTTAGTGGTACCAGAGAAATGTGAAAAATGATGCAGCTGAACTAGGTTTAAACTAGGTTTAAACTCCTAAGTTGTCATTGAAACCTCAAACTGTTTTTAACCCCTTATTTGCATAGTAAATGTTATTGACAGAATAAGTCTACCTTCTTTTCTTGTCCTATTTTGACCCTCTACCAACACAGCTCCCAAAAACCTTCAAAGTGGTCAAAATTTGCTTCAAGTATCAGAGACAGCCTTCAAGTATACGTATAAATAATGACACTGATTGAAGAATCTCTGATATATTCACATTGGCCATCGGGAAAAATATATGTGAAGACTGAGGACTGGGGAGGTGTAGGAATAATTTAAATACTGGAGACAGGGAGGAAAAGGAATGACTGAATGTTGCGATACATCATAGACACCATGTAGGGTCTATGGATACACAGAAGTGATCAAGGTTACAGTTCCACCTCAGTTTAGAAGTCTAGGTGTAAAAACTGGCTGTTTGGCAGGGCTATAGAAAAAGATGGTCCACAACAAATGAATACTCTCTTGTAATCCTTATTAAGATAACACTGAATGGGATGACCTGGTGTTAAATATTTTTTTCACTCTATTGTTGCACAAACTTGTCTCAGCTGGTAAGTCTATTACAAAATGAATAGGCTGCTAATCCCAATGAAAGTGCCTACTATCACACTTTCTCATTGTGTCTAGTAACAAACAATTTCATGTTAAATTTCACACCAATATAAATTAACCATGTAAATTGTTGTTATTTTATCAATTTTTCTTCATTTTGGGGTATTGTAAAGAGCACTGAGACAGTGTAGTGCACATTTTTAAAAGAAATTAAATCATAATTTTTACCACACAGGTATTTGACTGTTGCTATGGGTATGGTCATGTTGCTTGCCATATTGGCATATTTTTTTCAAATGAATGTTTATTCAATTGCCAACCCATTACTGTTGTTACCTTTGCAATGTGCAACACCAAATATCAAAATACTCATGCTAGTGGTTTTTGACTTTAAGTCACTCACAGATAGGCAGACAGATGGACAAGACACTATCAGATCTATAACATGAATGGATGAACATAGTTCAGCTGTGCTAATGACAGTGTGTTCAAACAATCTCAAACAATACATCTTGGTGCCAATGCCAAGAAGGTGAATAAACCCTGTGGTACCATTCAGACCTAGATTTACCCAAAACGCACACCGCTGGTCCAATCAATTTTGATTTCAACAATTTCCCAATTAGGCACACCGAAGGGAACATCCCCACCAAATATCAAAACAATTGGCATGGCGGTTGCACACACTCACAAACAAGTTAAGACTGATGGACAGACACCACATCATGATTACAGCACTACTGAACCCCTTATTTGTTCGGTTGTGCTAAAAATCAAACTTCAGTTTGTGACTTTTTGTACTAGGTTTAAACTCCTAAGTTGTCATTTAAACCTCAAACTGATTTTAACCCCTTATTTGCATAGTAAATGTTATTGACTGAGAATAAGTCTACCTTCTTGTTCTATTTTGACCCACTACCAAAATAGCTCCCCCAAAACCTTCTTCAGGGATGTCAAAATTTGTTTGATGTAGCCTTGAATCCTGAAGAAAAAAGTATGGCATCTGCAAGGAAAGCGACAAATAATAGACTCAGTGATTATCATGAAGTATTTGTTATAACAAATACTAAGAATATAAAACACGCTGAAATGGCACCAAACTTTAATTTCCATGAGTTTTCAACAATTTTCAGGAATTTCATTGTCAAACGGATATCCAGGAATGGTGTGAAATTTGAAACCCTGTGGTACCACTCAGACCTACATGTAGATTTACACCATAAAAGATTTAATGTTTCCATCGATGAAACTATAACTTACTCTTTGACTTAGAGTTCAAGCTTTGATTCTCTAACAAAAATGTATTTTTTTACCTAAAAATGCACACCTCTGACAATCATTTTGATTTGCACAACTTCCCAACCAGACTCCAAAGGGAACATATCCCCCACCAATTATCAAAACAATGGTCCTGACAGTTTGTGAGTTTTAAGTCATGAACATGGTTTTTTTCTTTTTTCTATTCTCTTCACTTTCAACAAATTTCAGCTTGATCTACATTGTATTTTGACCCTCTAGCAAAGTTGAACAATACCAATTTCATATTTTTATTTTTGATGAACGTGAGTGGTGAAAAAAACCCAAAAACAACAATTGCCTTGTAAAATTGAAAAATATGAAAAATATGACATTAATATACACACGTATCGAATTTCATCATAACATAAACAAACAAAATTTTAATGTTTTTGCTGATATGTTGAATATATAAAAAACGAACTGAAAATATGGAGTCAATATCTTTATTTTTAAAAAAGTTATGACATTTTTACTAAGTAAAGCATGGGGTTGAAAAATAGCCTGTGCAACAACCTTAAAAAAGATCTAACAATGCAGAGCTTGTGCCTTTAATGTTTCTTCACATATTTCTGAACAGATTGGACTTTCTTGGTTATTGATTTACAAGTCATTGCTGGAAATTTGCTTTTTAATACAGTAACCATTATTGAATAAAGGTGACTGTCAAATGCCTGTTTTGTATTTGTTGCCTTATTGGGGGTTTTACTAGACACTGAGTGGCTTATAATATATTCTCATGGGAATAATTTCATCACCTTGACTGCACCATAGGCTTTATCACAATGAAAAACTAGATCTCTAAGTGCAGAAAAAGACACTATGCTTTAAAGCTGAAATATTAATGCCTACCTTTTTTTGCCATGGTCTGTGCTCCGTGGCTTTAGGACCTTCTCTTTGTCAGCTAAAAACAAGACAATATTTGTGGAAAAGAAAATTACTGTGAAGAATGTTTTTTTTCAAATAAATCAAAAAAATATCACAAACAATAACAAGCACTTTTTTTTACCTTTTTTTATCTCGGCCAAAAATTAAACCATACAATGTACATGTAACCTATGTATTACATTGAGTAATTGTATGCTGTAAAACAAATTTATTTTGCTACAGAGAAATGTTGACTGATTTAGTGGTACCAGAGAAATGTGAAAAATGATGCAGCTGTAAAAATTCTCATGAAATAAAACACTTTGGTACAATAAAAATAAATTTTGTTGAAATCACGATCAGGTCACATAATATTGGTGAAAATATCAACATGTAGGATACAATACAAAATGGTTTAGGCTAATGTGTGATCACTTATTTGAAATGCCAATTATCTTCGCTTGCAACATGTGCCCTTTCCATGGGGTCATGATTTCAAAACGTAACTTATGAAGGCTCACAACAACTCGTACATTTGTAGGTGAGGACACTATTTAGTTTATTTTCTGCATACTCTGACAACGATAAACCTATATATATTCCATATGCAACCACCCATTGCATTCATTGCATTGTATCCAAGCTTTAAGACTCGCACATCACCAAACATGCAGCACTCGCACAGAACTATTTGTCCATTTTTCCTTCTTTGCTTTTCCTTTGCCCATCCTTTTCTGTCTCCTCCCCTATCCACCCATTTCCAATTTTTTGTGTTTGGTGATGTTGCCTGTTGTGTTTTCTGCTACAGTGTTAACTCGTTTTCTTTTTTGAATTTCTATTCTGTGCACCATGAGAATTACCAAGTTGTTCCAGAAGTGATTTTCTGTACTGGTTATTTGCAATCCTGAAATATCGACAGATAACGTCGTTGTACTATTTCTCTATTCTCTTCCTTGTCAAATAAATGCTTCCATGTATTCTGCAAATCTGCGGCATTTTAAAGCATTTTTCAACTTTTTCAATGATATTGCCCCTAAATATCTGAAAAGCTTCGATAATTTCTAGCCCGCTTCGATGTTGTTCAACTTGACAGGAAAAAAAAATCAAATTTAGGATCTGATATATGTATGAGATGCCTTCTTATGCAATTGTCACACTGTCTCATTTTCAGATGCCTCCAATACATCCAACATACTTAGAGTACTTTTACAGACCTCATTATTTCACCTGATTGTGGAACATACCTCACTGAAGTTGCTTTGTCACAGAATACTTTGCTTTATCGATGCATCTGCCTCCAAGGTATTTTAATTTACTCCTACTTGCTGATGCATTCACTCCTGATGGTCTTTCATCCAGCTTCGAATCATTATTTGACCTTTTGTTTTCAAGTCGATCTAGTGCTCTAAGTCATAATGAGATGGATACATACATAACAGTTCCATATTCATCTTATTTAATGTATATTTGTTTTAGAAAACATACAGATTTATTGGAATGCCTGTGCTGACAGACAAGCTAGACTACTGTATAGGAGGCACACCACATAGTGGATTGTGCAAACTGGGTGATGATAGTGATCATGTAATAGCTAACTCTTGCTGTTGTTAGGACTTATGGATTGGGTTCCGTCTGTCCGTGCGTCCATCCGTCCCTGCGTCCGCAGCCGTTTCTTGGAGATGCCTGGACCGATTTTTTTCAAACTTGATACAGGGGCAACATACAATTGCATACATATGCACGTCAATTTGTTTTATGATACGATCCAATATGGCCACCTAGCAGCCATTTTGTTTGTGAATTTTCATGTCCAAAGCCATAACTCAGACATGCTTGAACAGATCTCATTTAAAGTTGGTATTAAGACAGTGTTCTATGACATACATGTGCATATCCATTTGTTGTCATGATACGATCCAATATGGCTGCCCAGCAGCCATTTTGTTTGTGAATTTTCCATGTCCAAAGCCATAACTCAGACATGCTTGAACAGATCTCATTCAAAGCTGGTATTAGGACAGTGTTCTATGACATACATGTGCATATCCATTTTCACCGTGATACGATCCAATATATCCGCCTGGCAGCCATTTTGTTTGTGAATTTTCATGTCCAAAGCCATAACTCAGACATGCTTGAACAGATCTCATTCAAAGTTGGTATTAAGACAGTGTTCTATGACATACATGTGCATATCCATTTGTTGTCATGATACGATCCAATATGGCCGCCCAGCAGCCATTTTGTTTGTGAATTTTCCATGTCCAAAGCCATAACTCAGACATGCTTGAACAGATCTCATTCAAAGCTGGTATTAGGACAGTGTTCTATGACATACATGTGCATATCCATTTTCATCATGATACGATCCAATATATCCGCCTGGCAGCCATTTTGTTTGTGAATTTTCATGTCCAAAGCCATAACTCAGACATGCTTGAACAGATCTCATTCAAAGTTGGTATTAGGAAAGTGTTCTATGACATACATGTGCTTATCCATTTTCATTGTGATACGATCCAATATGGCTACCTGGCAGCCATTTTGTTTGCGAATTTTCCATGACCAAAGCCATAACTCAGACATGCTTGAACAGATCTCATTCAAAGTTGGTATTAGGACAGTGTTCTATAACATACATGTGCATATTCATTGCTGTTGTGATACGATCCAATATGACTGCCTGGCAGCCATTTTGTTTGCGATTTTTCATTGTCCAAAGCATAATTAACTCAGACATGCTTGAACAGATCACATTCAAAGTTGGTAGTATAGGACAGTGTTCTATGACATACATGTGTATATCCATTTTCATCGTGATATGATCCCCATACCCGACCCATCCTTTATTGTTGTAGGCATGTTCCATGTCCAACAAGCAGACACAACATATCTAAGTCTGTTTGATTTAGGTTCACAAGTGTTGTGTGATCAGAGTAGTGACAATTCCTTAAAACCCAATCATAGCGGGGCTAATATGTCATTCTCAATGACTTGTTTAATTATGTTTGTTTCACAATTATTCAGTGATATTTGTGAAGTGGTTGTTTGGTTTCATAAACACATTGTATTCATGACGTTTTCTGAAATTGTTGATGGTAATAGAATGCAAATTACATGCATGACATTTTTTTTGACATCTCGAGCTTTTGAAAAAGGTGTGAATAGTTTATTTACTCAATCGAGGATATAGACAAAAGGATTTGTTGTATTTTCAGACCGGTTATTGAGGGACTGTGTTGTATACTAGTATACGGATGTATAGCTGAGACTTTTATTTTAGTCTGAGGATGTAGGCAATGTGACAGAAAGATGTATTCAACCATAGACAGTGGATCGAGTCCCCTCCACTGTCTATGGTTTAACCCAATGAATCTCTTGTCTTTGTTGACACATTGTTATTGTTTTCGTCTGACGGAAACTAAACATCAAAGTATCTTGCGGCTCAGTTTAAACCCACCTTGTCTGTACAAGTTCATTGCTGTATTGTGTTAGGGCATTCTAGGGAATACATCCAGCCTGGTCATGGCCCATATGTTTGAGCCAAGTACTGCAGTTATGTCATTTGTCATTATTTTTGACAAAAGAATAATTTTAGTATGTGACGAGATAAGGGTTGTTGAATGTTGTGGATTATTTGTTAAGGGTCGTTATTCACGAACACTTAATCACAGACAGTGTCAATGTTTTGATTAAAGACAGTACCACAGACTGCAAGGATAGAGGAAACCTTAGTTTTTAGGGAAAAACGTGACTTTTCGATTAGCAATATATACAAATTCATTATTTATGTGAGGATTCCTAGGGCTGTTATGAATTGATGGTTAGAACACCCAATGAATGCACAAAGTTAAACCGCCGTTATAAAACAATGTTGTTTGTCGTCTTACTTAAAATAAGAAGTACCAAGTTAAGACATAGACAACATTAACAAATTGTCTCTAGTTAAAATTTGTAACTTTTGACATTGTAGTGACTTTAAAAGTAGTGAGGGATAGTGCAAAAGTGCGATTTGGAATGTGTACTTTATTTGATGAAGCAAGTCCCTATATAGTCAGGGTGAATGGGGGGGGGGGGGGGGTCTTTCTTAGGAAAATGTTTCGGAAGACCATAACCACGACTTGTGCTTCACCTAAAAGATAAACAGTTCAGTGTTGGCTTCCCTGCAAACGTTAACTTGTAACATTAACAATCGCAAGAATTCTCGAGTTGGGCCACCTGTATCGACAGCTCCTTCATCACGACCAGCATCATCTGTAAACCTTACATACATACGTTTGTATGGGCTGTACGACTTCCTGTTAAAGCCTCTTACAGCACCGTACCACAGACAATTAAGAGAATCTGTGCTAGTACGATATGTTCGATCTCTCATTTACATGTCCTACATACACGCACACATACACATACCAGAACATGGGATGGTTAATCGGTAGTTCTCTTTTTGGAACATTTGGTGGCCCTGCAAATGGCCGTTGTTTGGTAAGTGGTAAAGTTACTCTGAAATACTAATATCATCATCTGAGATAGCACTTTCCTCAAATTCGTTTAGTCTATTGAGGGTGTACTCAAACTTTGCTGCATTCTTAAAGTAAGCATTCATTAATGCAGCAATCGTATCCTCAATGTTGGAGTCCTCCACCGTTGATGGTGTCCTAATGGGTTCCACCATTATTGCTATAGTGCGGTTTCCAGAGGGGCACTGGAAACCGTTCATACAACAGTGTTCGGTCCTTTCGAATCGTGCAGTCACTCAAGATGTGTTCCAGAAAAGAACATCTCACAAATACTGGTCGATGAGAGTTAGAACGCAAGAAATTCTTGATATCTTGAATAAAGGTCGAGTCTGAGCACTGATATACAGTGGCCATGTTTAGAGCGTGTTAAGACTTAATTCTCGGTAGCCTTCTTTCTGCTGAAATAAACTTTTAACTGTATGTCACAATTTTACTTTGTAAAGATAACGCCTTACAAATCTGTCTTAAACAAAGGGAATAAAAGACACTTTTCAAGTTTTCCACCAATGGGGGTCATCATGCAAATATTCTTTAAACCAATCACAAATGGGGCATAGTGTTTGAATTGTAAAATTTCTTAATGAGGGGAAAATCGGCCAGAGGTCAATTATCAACATACATGTAGAATGGGTAATGGAGCCGACAAGAATGTTGTTTTCAGAGAAAAATTTTGGGTTGGTTTCAGTGAGTAGGGAAACTATTGGTATAAATAGTTTCCCTTCTCAAACCAACCCAAAATTTTAAGGGTTCCAACTTGTACGTAACAACCACACGGTTATCTCTAACCCAACTACCATACACCATACAACCTAGCTGGATGAACTTTGTCCATGTTTGGAGCCCCATTCTCCCCCCCCCCCCCCTCTCCCAATAAAGATGACCTCAGACAACCCCTGGAGAAAACCTTGTTCAAAATATGGGGTCAAAAGTTGTATGTGCATTCAAAGAGGTGGGTGAAACCTCTACACAATGCTTTAAAAATGAAGACTCAAAAGTCTACATGAGTCGAAAAGGGGGGGGGGGGGGGGGTTAAAAATTGTGGTACTTGTAATATGTATGCTCTTTCTGTGGGAGTAGTCTGGCGATTTTATTGACATTCATGTCATCTTCTCGCAGCGAAATTCTTTTTCTCCCTTTGAATAATACGTAGGTATCGATGTCCATGTTCATGATGTTCATGCGGCTTGTGTCATTCATACCAATATACAAATTTGGCGGGCTTTGCTTATCATGCAGCGAGTACATGATAGACATTTATTTATTACGTGTATGATCTGTTGATTCCACCATGTCATAAAAAGGAGATAGGGCCTAGGAAAACAGTACAAGTTTTGATTTATCGTTATATGATCGTCAGAACGAGAAATAGAAAATAAACACAGATGGCGCCTTTTTTTTCCCGGTAGTTGTGGCTATAAAACGAAAAATGAACACAGACAGTGCATTTATTTACTGTCAATTGAGTATATGATGATAGAGAATGCATAGTTTTTCTTGATTCCTTTTCTCACCATCAAAGCGAAAAATGAAAAATGAACACGGATTGGTTTTTCGTTTTCATTGGTTAATTGTGTTAAACGAAAAGGGAACAGGTTTTTTTTTTCGTTTTTCCATTGCTTTTTATTGTTCAGAATAGCACAAAGTAAAGTACTCTCATTGAAAATTGCTTGTACTTTCAAAAGACTTCACCCTGTCACATATTTGATAACCTTAAATGAACACTGTACCAGAAATCTGTGTAACTTTACATTTCTTAAGACTCAATTAATCACTGCTTTTCATACAAGAGTGTTAAGAACAGTGTAACTCAAGTGAAAACAAAAGAAATATACAAATTGACTGACCACGCTGTGCAACGTACTGTACGTTCCATTGATGTGAATAATAAAATTGTGAATTTTTAATACCTCTGATGTTGACGCTGTTTCTTGATAATTTTGGTTAGTACTGTCTGTCACTCTCTTTAATGGTGTTGGGGTAGTAAAGTATTCGTACCTTCTAATTTAATGTGTGTCCTTGGTAAGGATACTTGTGTCTTTGTAGTAGCTTGGGTTGGTTGCGTATATCGGTTGAGTGTATCTCGGTTGAGTATGTCTTCCAAGATGCGTGTCGCCAATCGTCCAGATGAGTTCTGCCGGTTCAGTTGGTATTTGGAATATTCCATTCAGTCTTTGAAGGCGTTGGTCACATATCAGTCACCTGACACGTACTACAGTAGGATTGGATGGACTTGTATTACTTTGCTGAGATTTGGTTAGGTTTTGAAGTGACAGTAACACATTACTGAGCCCTGTAAAGGAATAAAATATAAATGTTTACATCGGTACATGCATAATTTTCCAAGCTACATTTGATGTACAAAGTTTGATTTCATACCTCAGTCACAAGTCCTGCAGATAATCATTTCTAGGCTTTCTGTCTGGATAAATATTTGACACTCTTTCATGAAATGTAATAGAATCTTGAAACTTGTCTAAAACTTTAAAGATACTATGTTGAATGATACATAGACTATATGTGTCCATCCTGAGTAAAATTACTCAATGAGGCCAAAGTTCTTAAGGACGAGGCATTCACGTCAGACAGTACATTGTGGATTGTTGAGTGAACACCAGAATATTTATGGACATAAAAACAACATACAGTGTTCTCATCATTGAGGTAAGCTTAACAAACAGAAATATCATAGCTGCACTTTGTTCACTTTTCAAGTCATCAGGTATTTTACTTACAATGTAAGGCTTGTAATGCACTGTGTAAATTTATTATATGATTTGTTTTCTTCTGTAAGGGCTTTCATTTCTTTCAGTGCACATGTCTGGTATGTGCATCTTAAAATTCTTTCAGAGAAAACAGTGAGATGCATTGAAATACATGAATCTACATCTTGTCTGTTAAAATGAATGTTAACATACTTCCTTGAACAAATTACAATGAAATATAGCTGACTATATATACTATAACTGATGGACTGTTAAAATAACACCAATTTCTATTTATTTAAAGCAATAAGCATACAACTTACACAAGAAGTAGATATCTGAGGTTTTGCAGCAACATTATTGTCAAACGAGTTTTCATCTTCTGAAATATTCCCATACATATTTTCATCTATCTCTTCTGACAGAGTAATGATTTCGTTAAGTTGTTGAAAATAAGTTGACCCCCCCCTGTATTCACTTCTTTTGAGTCCGAAATTGAGTTGACCCCCCTTAAATGGGTTGTCATTAGAGTTGATGGTGGATGGCAAATTATTCTTAGGTTGTAGTATATGCAGCTCATTATATTGTTGGAAGTAATACCAATGTCTGCTACAAATATCCTCATTTTTAATGTTTAAACAGGCTAACAAGCTTTGTTTCCCTAGATCAAAATCAGTACAATTGGCCTAAAACTTTCCCAGCTTTGTACACTCTTTAGAACACTAGAACTGGAGGTGATGATACCAGAAAAGCACATTGCATTTACACACAGACAGACAGACACTTTGCCTTGCCTATAACACTAATGAACCTAAGAAGATCAGTTGTTCTAAGTCTAAAAATAAGAAGTTAAGTTGTTCTAAGTCTAAAAATGAATTACATATTGTGCAGCATGATACTTACCTTTCTCCTTTTTTCTTAGTTTCATTAAATACTTTATAATCTTCATTAACAACATCTGTGTAGACATAAATAAATTATAAAAATTATACACATGTACTACTATTGCAGGGCTCTCGCTAGCAAATTCAAACATTCAAACCCTGAATTAGTGAATCTCAGAAAGTGTTTAACTTAGCTTCTTTCAGTGAATAAATTAGCCATTATGTTAGGGCTTTAAAATGATGACATATAGTGATGTAGGATAGTTTAGTTCTGGAGGAGAAATGCTAAATAAAAGATGTATGTGGGCATGGAAAAGCTACTGAGATTTTTGATGTCATGGGCCACAATGCCGGGTAAGAGAAATTTTATGTTGAGACCTATAATAGGCTATATAATAAGCTTCTCATGGTTGAAGACAACAATGCTGAATAATTTTAGCAATTCTAAATTTTTATAAGATTAAGATCTGTTGGGGAAGGACAAATCAATGCATTTGTTCTCATTTATGTTTCAAAAGTAAATATATTTTACTTTAAAATAAATTATGCATACATACCGATCATACTACAAGTTAAGTTCACAAGTTAAGTTTACTGTAACACACTATAACTGAGAATACACTATACACGATAACTGAAAACTCTACTGTAATTGAGATCAATACTATTACTGAGTTCAATACTATTACTGAGTATACACTATAACTGAAAACTGTACTGTAATTGAGATCAATACTATTACTGAGATTAATACTATTACTGAGTATACACTATAACTGAGACTACACTATACACTATAACTGAAAACTGTACTGTAATTGAGATCAATACTATTACTGAGATCAATACTATTACTGAGTATACACTATAACTGAGAACAATTCTGTTATTGATAATAATATGATTACTGTGCACAATGTCACAGCTGAGGTCATTACTATAAGTGAGATCAATATCATAACCTTAATTAACATAACATAAACTATACTATAACTGAGATCAATACTGTAATTTTGTGGAATATTTTTTACCATATTTGGTTTTATTAATATAAAGTGATTTATTGTCTACTAGCATACTAGAAATTTAGTTGGTTTTTCATCTGCAGCTTTATAAGTACTATTTAGTGTATGTGATTATTGTGTTTGAATAGTATGTGATGGAAATGGTGGCTGGTAGCTGTAGGTCTTCCATGTTGCAATCTGTTTTATATGAGGTTCCATCTTCGATAATAATTTCTCTGTAAAATATGAAAGATATTGTTTAGTATTTGTTGTTTGATGGTATTGTGATATGATTGTTTTATGGTTGTTTTGTGGTGTGTATATGTGTGTGATCAAATTTTTTTTTATATTTGTGGTTGTTGTAGTGACTTAATGTTTGAGGTTGTAGTGTGTTTTATGGAGTGTGTATGATAGTGTTGTGTGTGAGGTGAGGGTGATGTGTGATGTGGTTATGTATGGTTATTGTCTATTGATGGGTACTTACTTGTCATTACAGTTATTGTCTGTTCTTGTGGTTGTTCATCCTCTTCTTCTTGTGTGAATTTTTAATACCTCTGATGTTGACGCGGTTTCTTGATAATTTTGGTTAGTACTGTCTGTCACTCTCTTTAATGGTGTTGGGGTAGTAAAGTATTCTTACCTTCTAATTTAATGTGTGTCCTTGGTAAGGATACTTGTGTCTTTGTAGTAGCTTGGGTTGGTTGCGTATCTCGGTTGAGTGTATCTCGGTTGACGTCTTACAAGATGCGTGTCGCCAATCATCCAGATGAGTTCTGCCGGTTCAGTTGGTGTTTGGAATATTCCATTCAGTCTTTGAGGGTGTTGGTCACATGTCAGTCACCTGACACGTACTATAGTAGGATTGGATGGACTTGTATTACTTTGCTGAGATTTGGTTAGGTTTTGAAGTGACAGTAACACATTACCGAGTCTTGTAAAGGAATACAATATCAATGTTTACATCGGTACATGGTGTCACTTGTATTACTTTGCTGAGATTTGGTTAGGTTTTGAAGTGACAGTAACACATTACTGAGCCCTGTAAAGGAATAAAATATCAATGTTTACATCGGTACATGCATAATTTTCCAAGCTACATTTGATGTCACGTACAAAGTTTGATTTCATACCTCAGTCACAAGTCCTGCAGATAATCATTTCTAGGCTTTCTGTCTAGATAAATATTTGACACTCTTTCATGAAATGTAATAGAATCTTGAAACTTGTCTAAAACTTTAAAGATATTACTATGTAAAGATTCCTAGACCATATGTGTCCATCCTGAGTAAAATTACTCAGCGAGACCAAAGTTCTCAAGGAGGCATTCACGTCAGACAGTACATGTTGATTGTGGATTGTTGAGTGAACACCAGAATATTTATATGGACATAAAAACAACATACAGTGTTCTCATCATTGAGGTAAGCTTAACAAACAGAAATATCATAGCTGCACTTTGTTCACTTATCAAGTCATCAGGTATTTTACTTACATTGTAAGGCTTGTGTAAATTTATTTATATGATTTGTTTTCTTCTGTAAGGGCTTTCATTTCTTTCAGTGCACGTCTGGTATGTGCATCTTAAAATTCTTTCAGAGAAAACAGTGAGATGCATTGAAATACATGAATCTACATACTGTCTGTTAAAATGAATGTTAACATACTTCCTTGAACAAATTACAATGAAATATAGCTGACTATATATACTATAACTGATGGACTGTTAAAATAACACCAATTTCTATTTATTTAAAGCAATAAGCATACAACTTACACAAGAAGTAGATATCTGAGGTTTTGCAGCAACATTATTGTCAAACGAGTTTTCATCTTCTGAAATATTCCCATACATATTTTCATCTATCTCTTCTGACAGAGTAATGATTTCGTTAAGTTGTTGAAAATAAGGTGACACCCCCCCCCCCTGTATTCACTTCTTTTGAGTCCAAAATTGAGTTGACCCCCCTTAAATGTGTTGTCATTAGAGTTGATGGTGGATGGCAAATTATTCTTAGGTTGTAGTATATGCAGCTCATTATATTGTTGGAAGTAATACCAATGTCTGCTACAAATATCCTCATTTTTAATGTTTAAACAGGCTAACAAGCTTTGTTTCCCTAGATCAAAATCAGTACAATTGGCCTAAAACTTTCCCAGCTTTGTACACTCTTTAGAACACTAGAACTGGAGGTGACAATAACAGAAAAGCAGATTGCATTTACATACACACAGACAGACAGACACTTTGCCATGCCTATAACACTAATGAACCTAAGAAGATCAGTTGTTCTAAGTCTAAAAATAAGAAGTTCAGTTCTTCTAAGTCTAAAAATGAGTTACATATTGTGCAGCATGATACTTACCTTTCTCCTTTTTTCTTAGTTTCATTAAATACTTTATAATCTTCATTAACAACATCTGTGTAGACATAAATGATAAAAATTATATACATGTACTACTATTGCAGGGCTCTCGCTAGCAAATTCAAACATTCAAACACCGTCTGAATTAGTGAATCTCAGAAAATGTTTAATTTAGCTTCTTTCAGTGAATAAATTAGCCATTATGTTAGGGCTTAAAACTGATGACATATAGTGATGTAGGATAGTTTAGTTCTGGAGGAGAAATGCTAAATAAAAGATGTATGTGGGCATGGAAAGCTACTGAGATTTTTGATGTCATGGGCCACAATGCCAGGTAAGAGAAATTTTATGTTGAGACCTATAATAGGCTATATAATAAGCTTCTCATGGTTGAAGACAACAATGCTGAATAATTTTAGCAATTCTAAATTTTTATAAGATTAAGATCTGTTGGGGAAGGACAAATCAATGCATTTGTTCTCATTTATGTTTCAAAAGTAAATATATTTTATTCTCATATTGACTCTTGGGACCACAGCAATACCTTAAATTCATTATTCTGTAATCTTTTGACTATCGTGATATCAAATACACCTAACCTGTGTGCAGTTTGTGACAGCACTGATCAAGTACAATTTAAATAATATGGTGGAACAACATTCCATACATAGGTCATAGTTCATATGAAACATACTATTTGAATGAAATTATAGACCTTACCTTTAAAATATTTCAAAATGATAAATACCGTAATCATAGTCGTATTTAAGAGTGTGATTTGATTGAACAGATAGAACCACAGTTTGTCTTGACCAATTAAGCTTACTGCTATACTTTTTTATCGATAGTACTAACCAAATGTGTCAACTTTAACTTCCTCCAAACACTTCCCTTTGAATTCACCAATTTTTCCTTGTGGTATTGCAACAGGTAAATTGGTAAAATGGTAGATTTAATCTTCATTGATATGATAATTGTTGTGATGGTAATGGTGATAGTGATGGTTGTGATGGTTCTTCCTCTTCACCATGACACTATGGAATAGTGATACTTCAGTCTTATAATCTGATTCAGACACATCAACTCTTTCTCCATCTGAAATACTGGAAATCAGATTAACAACATCTATAGGTGAGTTCTCATCTGTATCATCAGAAGTGTCCATGTATTTGTTACCATCACTGGTCTCATGACTAGCAATACAAGTCCCTATCTCTGCATTTGGGGTTTCTTCATGTTTACAAAATAATTTTCTGCAAAGCCAAAATGTTTTTGACAGTGTCTATGGACAATAACTAAATCATGCAACAGAAACTCTGAACAGGAATATTACATCACATGCATCACATGAAAATTATATTCTGATAAAACATCAATATGCAAATTTGTTTAGGAATATGTGCACAAGTATGACTACTTCAAATGTCTAGCACCCTTCAGTGATTTTAGTTTAACTCTTACAAAAAAGTCCCATAAGAATCCTGTGGGACTTTGTCCCACAGGAATCCCATTGGATTGCAATGGGATTGTGTCCCATGGGATTCATGTGGGACAAACATGGGATTCAAATGGTAATTTGGAACAGTATTCAAGTATCTTGACACAATAAAATTCATGCTTGCAGTGTTGGTGGTTGCTGTTTCTGTGTTCTTCTACGAGCCATTTTCTTCTCGTTGCTCAGTTTTGCCTTGATGGCATCCCTCACCCTTTGCCGAGGACAACTAAATTTGTCCTTGACATGATCTGAAAGAGAAAAAGAAAAGTGAACTGGTTAGATAGATATAAGCTAGTCAGACAGTTATAAGTATTGAAGTCACATTTTCTTTAGAAATGTTTACATGTTTATAGCACATCAATATGTTAGTCATTTAAAATTGGAAAAAAATTATAAAAATAAGGGTAGTGGAAGCTTTTATGCAGGAAGGGCATAGGTATCTTTTGAAAATTACCTGGAAAACTTGCAGTTAGAGTTACACCCTTTGAATTATGCACATGTCATATTCTTAACCATGTGAGATCTCAAACATTTGAACATGAGGAAAGATGCTCAAATCAAGATCATTTAATATTCGGATCCAGACACTCACTTTATAAACACTACAACAGTTCTGAGGTAATAAACAGATTGTGATCAAGAATAAAATAGTCATTTTAATTACCAGTTATTGCTTCTACTACATCGCCATCAAGGGCTGGTTTTGGATCTTGCTCCTTCGTACAGTTGGCCAGGGTGCCACTTATTGTATGGGTCACCTCTCTTTGAAATACTACAGACATCACATCTGATGTATATTTCTGCACATCCTTGTCATTACATTGGGACAATTTCCTGACCGAAATGTCTTTATTTCCAAATCTGATCGTCTGAAACAGAAGGGTAAGAACAATCTTAAGACTGAAGAACCATGATCATATACCCTGACTGCCATATAATAAATCATAATTCAAAGTAGCTCTGACCATATTACTATACTGTGACGTCAACTCCAGAGAGCTCCAGCCATGAACACATTACAAACTGGACAAAGATAGGTTAATAATAACAGTGGGTGTAGTAAAGGAAATAAAACAGGCAGAGAAGGGCAAGCTGTTAAACTTTGGGGTGTGGAAAGTCATTTAAATGATTTTACATCACCCCATTACAGAAAAACACAAAGTTAATTGTGCCACATTCATTGTTAAAAACTATAGTTCCACATGAAATGACTCATGAACCAAACGTTTATGAAAATGCCTTTTATTCCCTGGAGTGGTGTCCCTCTTTTGAAAAGAGCTAGACGAAATATGAAGCTGAGAAAGACACAGACAACTGGTGGCAATCAACATAAATTTCTTTTTGCACTAGAATGAGGGAGACATCCTATACAACTGTGATGGATCCAGGTAAACACACTCACTTCTGTTACATACATGCATGTGGAATTTCTTACCTCTGATGATGAAGGTGTTTGCTTTGGAGCTAGTGCCGGGCTTTGTACTTGAATTTTATTAACTTCCATGTTCTCAATTCTAGGTAGTGCACTGCTTAGCCCTAAGGAAAACAAAACACAGTATATATAGAATGTATACATGGTCTTTTTGAAAATCAAACATGTCAATTAAAACCATCATATAATTTCTTCAAAGAATCAGCATGGTACTGCTACAGTAAATTCAAAGCAAAGTCACTTTTACCTGAGCAGTAATTGAACAATCAAAGACATTCAAAAGTGCCATTACATTATTTTGTAATAACCGGAATAATAATTTAAATATTTAACTTACATTGCAGAGACTGGAGTGCACTAAGCAAACTTGTATTGTGGTCCTTAATTTTTCTATTTTCTTCTTTTAAAATTTTAATATCCTTCTTCAGTTCCTGTAAATGACAAATGATTTCATTCACAAATTAAAACAATATAGTATAGTGCAATGAATGGATAAAAAAGATGCACATGGTAATTTCCACCACCAGACTTATGAAAACATGTTGTGCTGTCATTATTTCCTTACTTATATCCTAACTGAATGTTAAGTAAATTGAAAAAAAATTGCACTAGAGTAAATGAGTTGGAAATATTGTGTGATATTATACTTGTGATCATTCTGAGATCATTGTTTTGAATCCAATAAATAGTTGTTCATTTATGAAATGCATTGAATTTGAGACATGGGTGGTTATGTAGTTATGACTTGAAACCTAAAAAATAGCAAAAATGGCATTGTAACACTACTGAATATGGTGTTGACTAAAATAATTTGTAATGTCCCCACCAAATAACAATTAAGACAAACAGTCAGGCAGCTTTTGGCTTTATGCTGTTTACACTCAATCACTTATCGCACAAACACATGTTTGAATATGTCTAGGCACAACTGAACTGAAATATACAGAATGTTTATTACAGCAGGTCAATTTCCTGTTTTAAGTCTTAGAGTAACAAGGTGTGAAATGGTCAAGCTCAAAGTCATTCATTTCATTGCAACTGTAGTTCTAGTGGCACATTTGTGGAACTATGAAAACAAGTACATGTACTGATAGTCCAAACCTTGGGTTCATAGTTCTTGGATCACATGCTCGACATTCAAATGTATACAATTGAAAGATAATGTATCAGAGCTGAGTGCACCAAAAGAAAACATCATCATGTTACTCACATCAATATCTTCCTGTCTTGAAGGAACAGTCTTTCCCTTTGTACTGCTAACATTTTCTTGTGGTTTTAGAACAGCAGATAACAATCTGTTAATGCTTTTCTCTACAGCTTTCTTCACCCTCTTAACCTAGAGTACACAGAAAAAAAGAAACATGATTACAATGTACAAAGTCATGCATCTATAAGTTCACCTCTGGCATCATGAATAAAGAAATACCATTAATTCAACACATGATAGATGCATCAAAAGGAGTTACACTGAAATTGTACATAAAATGTAAAGGGAATATATGTACCTTCTCTTTTTTAGTACTGATGTCTTCATCATCATCATCATCATCATCATCATCAGAGCCTTCTTCTGGGTGGACTTTCCTTTTTTTAGTTCTTTTTCCCCTTCCAAGTTGGCTTGGTGTTCTTGGAACATTCGTTAATGGTTCGACCAGGCTTTTTCCATACTCACGAAGTTCAGCTTTATCATCTTGGTACAATAAGATGAAAAAAATATGAAGCATTATTAGAAGTTTGTAAGAAAGCAAATAGATACTTTTGAATCTTGCATTAAATTTATGAGCTAGGGAGTCCTGTGTGTTGATGAATCAACTAACAATGCAACAGGACACATTTAAAATGGTATAAACAGGGATGGTGAGAAGTCACAAAGAAAAACACACAATTCATTTGAGAATGTTCTTTTCACTTCTACGGTAACAGTAATCAGCTGCTGTTTAATTTTTTTTCAAAAACCTCATACTTTTAGGACAGTAAGAGATTCACAATTACTTTAGCACATGATACAACTGAATTCTATCAACCTACTGAGTTTACCTGTCTCAGCTGTAAGTATTCTTGCCTTTGTATTACTTGTCTGTTGTTGGTCAGAATACTTGCTGTGGCTGATAGGTTGTTTTCCCAAGTCTTGAGTGTTGTTGGTATCTGGATCTCATTCTCACCAGCCAGAGTTATTATTTCTAAAATAAATGCCCATAACATCCTTTGCCTGTTCAAAGGTCCATATATCACATATTGCCATAACATCATCTGCTGTAAATAATTCCTTAGTTCTATCCAATATTTGAGTTATTAAGTCTGAGGTAAAACCATGTGTTAAATCAGTTGGTATGAGTAATTCAGTGTCTGCATTCAACGAGTCTCTGTACTGTTCTAGAGCTGCATGCAAATGAATCAACTCACTGTCACTAATTGTCCTGCAAATATTACTATAACATCACTACTATCACTATCAATGTCACTCCTTACTAAGCAATGGATGGGTGAACTGTTGGGTACAGTTTTCATCATCACAATTATAATCTGGTAGACATATGTCACAACAATAATGCAACTCTTTACTAAATAGAATATCTTCCTTGGAGTAGGTATTACATAGGAATTTACAACAAGAGTCTTTATTTCTTACTTAAGACAGCAGCTCTGGTTCCACATTTGGCATCTGACGTTTGTGGTAAATTAAATTATGCATTGACTGAGCACCATCTCTTCCTGCACGGCCAAGTTGCTGGACTAAAGTGACTACTTCACGAGGAGGTCCGTAATTAACCACACTTTTCACATCTTTGAAATCGACTCCCATTCCAGCAGCATTGGTGCAAATTAAAATGTGTATTGTTCCACTTAACTGAGTCCAAAATACATTGACCATTCCAAATGGTCAATTTCATGGTCATTATATGCACAAAAAAGTGGAACTAGGCTATTTTTCTTCACCACTTTGTGCATAATATGGGTGATTTTTAAGGTCTGTGGCTGGAAATTCCATCCAACCACTGAGACCTATGAACCATCTCTGGTTTGTGGCTTGAAATTCCAGTCAACCACAGAGACCTATGAACCAGCTATAGTTCGTGGATGGAAATTCCAGCCAACATCAGACACTTATGAACCATCTCTGGTTTGTGGCTGGAAATTATCAAATAATAGATAATTTTTAAAAATCCGATAATTATTGCATTATTTATATTTAGAATGGACCTCACTTTGCCAGTTCTGTAGGTTTATATCTTTTATCTGCAATGCAAGGCTATGTTTTAGCCAATTAGTATTCACATCCTTATAATCATGCCAAATATTTGAGAAACCACATCTGTCGGTAATACTTTTGATTTTCACAATCCAAGCTGATTTCAAAATTTCCTGATCATGCATAGACTTAAGCAACCTAAACATAGTGCTTGAAAGCTTACATTCCTTGGTATTAATGAGGTGTATCCAGAAATGTATCATTCTTTTCTCTACAATACAATCTAAGTTCGATCTGCCGAGTTCTCCATACACCTTACAGCTAAACATTGTACGTCTAGCTTGAGTTACTTGTTTGTTAATAGCCTTTGTGAATTTACCATTGAAATTAAACGTCATACCCAAGTATACATATTCACTGCAAACTTCAATTTTTTCATGACCAAAAGTAAAAATTTTATGTTTCTTTACTTTGCCTTTAGAGAAAAGTACCACTTTGGTTTTACTAGTATTAACAGTTAGGTGCCAATTTTGACAATAAGTGTGAACTGCATTGAGTGCATTTTGCAAGAACTCCTCTGTTTCTGCAAGAACAATATAGTGTCATCAGCATACAGGAGCGCATAAAAACGTAAAAACACTTCAACATCATCATCACTTAGAAATGTACTGAAATCATTTGCTTAATGCCTAACCCTCTATAGCTTCTACAATGTACTAAATATTTAAAATCATTCAGGTAAATCGCAAATAAAAGGGGGGAGAGGTTTTCACCCTGTCTTACACCAATATTACACATAAACAATTCTGAAATATTACCACAATTTGTGACACAAGATTTGGCATTTGCATACATATTATAGATAACATTCATAACTTAACCATTAATGCCATGGCTAATAAGTTTTTTTCCAAAGTGATGCTCTGTCAACTAGGTCAAGCCCAAAGTCCAGGACAGGGACGGGGACTCATGGATTGGGTTCCGTCTGTCCGGTTTGAAAATAACAACACAAACTGCTTGTTCCTTAACTTGAAACCCAATCATAGTGGGGACTGTCATTCTCAATGACTTGTTGTCACTTATAGTTTGATCTGACAGTAAACAACTGTACTGTTATGATTGTTATTTTTAATTACAACATAACTTATCAATTATGTTGTGATAAATATTTAGTTGTGCAATAGTCATTGTGCAGTACCGTCTCTCTGTCTGTTGACAACTTAAACTCAAAACAACCACACTGTAAAATCTTGGTATTTTTATGATTTACTGAGTTACAAACACAGACTTTGTCAATGTTGTTTCACACACATTTTTCAAATAGGAAGCCATGATAACATTATTTTATACATTTAAAATCCAGCCATATGAGCACTTCAAGCTCAATTTAATGTAGTTTAGCAATATAGAGAATACCAATATAGAGAACAACAGGCACTTCTTGAATTATTTTGATTCGTTACAAAGCTGTCCTGCGATGATTTCCACCAATGATTTGAATGTCATAACCATTGATATGGCCTGCATCAAATGAATCTCTGCCGTCGACATCACTTTAAATTAATATTACCGAGCAATTTAAGACTGAGCGAGGAGTGCTGCTGGTCTCTTCTGTAATTGCTTCCTTCATTTGTCTGACATACTCAAGCCTCAATTCCCTCACTGTGTGTTAGGTTGCTGGTGGTTTGAGTGACGTACCATCACTTGGTGGCTAATGGTATTGGAATTGAAAGCCATAGTTGCATGATACATAACATTTTCACAGTTGACCTGTTATGTTTCATTTCGTTTCGTTTCGTTTCACTTCGTTTTGTTTCATTTCACTGAATACCATAAGCCTCACTTGATGTGTGCCTACAGACTTGTTAGCATTCATCCATTCATTGAAGTCTTTTGAGTTCATATATTAAGTCTTCATGGAATTTCATGCTACTGGTCTGTTCTCATCTCTTGTGCTTTATGGTAGTTCTTCTTTGGTGGTTCAACCAACGGTGAAAAGGAGACATCTTCAATGTCTTTATCCTCAGCAGGGTTTGTGGAACTGTACTGGATGGACTTTTTGTTGCTATGGATGATTTTGGTGTATACAGGTTATTGAAGAAGGATTGAGGCAAATGCTTATTAAATATGCAGTGCCACAGTTTTTGAATTTGGCACTGAAAATCTCACTTGCTGCCACATTAAAATATTTCATTTTTCAGCATGAAATACTGATCCTCAGTGGTTTGAAACTAAATGAGAACAAAAGTATAACTATTCAATGTATCAAAAAATTCATATTCTCTACAAGGAGCTACCGATAGTATAAAAAACATAACTTAAAAGTAATTTCTCAGTAAAGTGAGTCAGACTTTATAATGAAGTGGAATTGGTCCCAGGGATGTCTATAAGCCCTTTGTAGCTTGAGGGGAAGTGCGTACTCCAGGAAAACAAGATATTTTTATAAACTGGGTTCTGGAGAGTCATTTTATAACTGTACTATTAAAATTGTACATCACCTACAATTTCATGCTTGCACAGCAACATCAAGTTGACCTTGTACATTTACGGTACATGCAAGGGGTGACCCATTCATTTTGTGAACTGGTGGGCCAATTGGACCAGTGCCTTAATTTTGATTTTGTTCATGTTGCTGAATAACACAACTTTATTGTATTTTGGTAGTATTTTGTTAGTATAAATGACAATTTCGATGCTGTTGATTATGATTATGCTGATATTCTCTTAGACTAAGGACAATGTGGAAAATATAACTACTAACCAGCTCTGTTACAGACAAATGCCTTCATGTAGTCTTTTTTAATTTAATTTTTATTTAATTGCAAGTCCACTCAATAAGGGAGTTACAAAAAACTGCTCAAGAAAACAGGCCAACTTTTCATGTTGTTTGTCACATGCACACACACATACACATCCACAAATCCATATACAGATATATAACCTGAGTTCAGTTGTGCCAAAAATGTTGAATGCAAAACATTATATAAAAATATACCCAATCACATAACATGAAAATGTGATGTACTTGAGATATTATTATGAAATAAGAAATAATATTGAACACAGATAAAAATACCAAAGCAGTGACTTGAATTCCCTCACTCAGTGCAGGTCACTGACACCAGACCCATGGCATAGACAGCTGACTAGACTGTATACCATATATAGTTCAATCATTAAATGCTGTGACACCATAGTATACCACTGATCAGAATCATAGATATTCAGAATTCAGGCAATGAAAATTTTATCTGACTGCAAGAACGTTGCTGTGTGTGTGTTGATCAGCCCTTGATGTCATTGCTGTGTTTTGATCAGCCCTTGATGTCATTCCTTAACAAAGGGACAGCACCTTTCCTTCCTTCCTTGTAAAATGTAGAACCCCATTCAAAGACTTTGAATTTATCTCCCCCCCCCCCCCAACAGGGAATATGTGGTACGCCATGTATGTGTGTTTTAAATTATTTATGGTTGAATAAAACTGAAAAGACATTTTTCCACATTAAATAACTCTTGTTTGACTTGTGTAATAATTATCTTTATCCTTAGTTTATTATTAAAAACTGACATCACATGATTTACATATGGGTAACACAACTGATTTTGCATAAAGATTCCTTTTTACCCTAATGCTAATTCCTCACAAAATTTCAAGAGCAACAACTAATTTTCAAAACATTCTAGAACATACAGCATCATCTGCAGTCTTTGAGTTTGTCTTTATTATTTTGACTACATAGTGGGTTTTTTTTCAAATAAATATATGTTGTAAACATTGGTTGGTTACACTGAATTGCCTTTCCACTTTGATAAAGTCAATTGCCACTTTTTATTACATCGACGAGTTTCAGCTCTGAGACGTTTCATTGTACTATTTGTACAAGTTGAGGTGACTGTGGGATAGTTTAATATTCAATGATTGGCTCAGTTACTTCTGACCAAGTGTTGCCCGACATCCAATCCTGCAAATAATTTGATGTATGTTTTTGATGTTATACAAGATGCATTTTTATTGTTAATTGATACCACAATAAGTTTTTCTCTTTCAATTTTTTACAATATGTTGAAGTTCTTCTCTTTCAATTTTTGTTGTTTTTCATTTGTTAGACAGAATTGATCACTGATGGCTATTCTTTGAGTTTTTTTTTCTTCCTTTCTTTATATTTTCAATTTTTTCTTCCTTTGGTCGTTATCATTACATGCACCTGCATAAGCAGGTCGTTTACTTTTTTCTAACAGCCATCACTGTCAAATATGTATGGTAAAGTTTTATATCATTACCTTGTAGTATAAGTTTACATCTCCCCTATACACTTTAAATTTGAAGTGGTGAGGTCCGGAATGGTGGTGTATATTGTTGGTTATGTTTGCCAATATACTCTTTTACATCAAACATTGTATGTCTTTATCTGCAAACATGTTGCTCCATGGCAACTTTCTTGTATGAGGAATTCCAGTCCTCCCTGGCCACTGCCTCTTTTTAGTCACTGCCGGACGAAGTCTGGACGGGACGGGGACTTATGGATTGGGGTTTCGTCCATCTGTCTGTCCAGAGTCGTTTCTTGGAGATGCCTGAAAAGTTTCATGTCATTCCACAAACAATATGTTTTTTTCTAAATGAGTGTTAAAAACAAAAGTCCATTTGTACCCCAATGCATGAATTGTGTTGGGCCGACATTGACAAGTTTACTATATGAATATCTCACACTATATGTTATAGATCATTAAGAGCTATAACCATTCAACCAGAAAGAATGATTAATAGAGAAATTAATAATGTGAGAAATATGAGGAACATAAAATTGTTGGTATTCTTTATACTATTCCTTAGTTCACACTTCCTTTATACATTAGGTAATGCAATTCTTTCAAAATACATGTACCTTCAACATTGGTCATATATACTTACATCCAAATTGTCCTCAGTGTGCCAAATTATGTTTTTGCCACATATTTAAAAAAAGCTGTCGTATGTCATTATATCTGCGAAGTACTACAACAAAACAATAGGACATAAGTTAGTAAACAGTCATGCAATACTAAGTATACATTTTTTATCTTTTATTGTCACTTCTATTTCAGTAAACACCTGTCTGGTTATGATTGCCATTTTAAATAACAACATAACTTTTCAGTTTTGTTGTGATCAATAATATTGTAGTTGGACAGTCATGATACAGTACTGTCTCTCTGTCTATTGACAACTTCCATGTATCTCCAAGCACCAGACCAAATGACTTGGTATTTGATGGGTAGATTACTTATGTTGTCTGGATGGAAATTTTTTCAAAGTAAAATGATTGGTATGACTGGCTGGATGTCACTTTTTGTCAAAAAACTCAGACGACTATCGCTTGGCAGATTAATTAACCATGGCATGATGATTCCATTATACAAATTAGGGTTAAAATAAAATGTCTTTTTTGGTCAAAACTCTTCAATTCCAAATATACTGTGGTGATTGGGCAGGAATTAAATGGGGATGCACCCACTGGTATTGTATATATGAAATAGTAAGCATACAGTGATCTTATCATTGACATGCTAATTTAGTGTTAAAAAAATGCTTATTTTGGTCACAATATTTTATCTTCACATCTTGTGTGTGTGTTGTGTGTAATAACACTTTTAACGATGAAACACTTTCCAGTGCAAGGTTTTTTGTATGTACCTTGATAGTTGGGTACACCTGGTATGCGATCTCAATAAACTTGTCTACCCCCACATTTGCCAGGTCATACCAAACTATCTCCAAAATAGTCTTCTCTTCATTTAACACTTCAGAATTGGCAAATGTATTTGCTGTATACTCTGAAAACACATATGTTGGCATCAGCAGTCTTTCATGGAGTTTCCTGAAAAAGAATGTATGACATTGTAATTACTTAAAATGAATGAAATGATATGTAATATCTTTATGTTGTCATTAGAAAAGTATCTGAAGCTACCACACTAATGCTGTTGGCTATAACTTCACTTATTACTTTGGTCATGGGATGGGTCTTAGCACAACTGAACTAACGTATGGTAGTGTTGGAGAAATGTATGTTTTGAGCCAGGTCCAACTCATACAGTATCCCCATTCTTCACATCCAAGTCATAATTTCTCTCCCCACAAATTGATTTTAACTCTAGATATTCCGTCACTTATAAAAAGACTCCTTCTCCTAGACTGATAACTAGTTTCATATTCATGAGAAATCTGTAACAAAATAGAAC
Organism: Glandiceps talaboti; assembly: GCF_964340395.1. Classification (NCBI taxonomy): domain Eukaryota; kingdom Metazoa; phylum Hemichordata; class Enteropneusta; family Spengelidae; genus Glandiceps; species Glandiceps talaboti. Next base: position 20,608,406 of record NC_135562.1, on the reverse strand, counting down.
AAAACATCACAAATCATTAAAACTCCCCACCACATTCCACAGTTATTAATTACTCTACTCCATTACATGTAAAATGAAATTGTAAAGAGAATGTTTTGATGTCATTTAAAAGTCATATACTTTAGACTTGCTTCCTGTAATGAGTAAACATTGTTTACAGATAGAGTAACCGTGTACTGAGCAGATAATTAAATGTTGTAATTTTACATGTCTCAGTTAAACTAGTGATTTACATAGTAATACAAATAGTTAACTGCTGGCTTCAAACTAATATTAACTGTAACAGCACATATATCAATTTAAAATAACTAATACGAGTAATATACCTCTTCTACCTTGCCAGCCATCATAAGCCGCTTTTTCACAGCAATCACATAACATCCCCAAGGAAACTTCTGGTGGATTTGTAATTTTAGCTTTGAACTCAGCACTGACATTACAAGCCGATTTGCCCATCTCAATAACCTGAAAACAACCACACAAAGACAAAGGTTTCATTCACTAATTTCAATTAACCACACATCTAAACCAACGATCAAATGTACGTATGAAGGATATTCTCACTTATCACAATTCCTAATCCTGTGTTCTATTAGACAGTCATGATGCAGTACTGTCTTTCTGTCTATTGACAACTTCCATGTATCTCAAAGCACCAGACCAATTGACTTGGTATTTGATGGGTAACTTATGTTGTCTTGATGGGAATTTTTTCAAAGCAAAATGATTGGTATGACTGGCTGGATGTAAACATGTCACTTTTTGTCAAATGATTCCATGTACTATACAAATTAGGTTTAAAATAAAATGATGTCTTTTTGGTCAAAACTCTTCAATTCCAAATGTACAGTGGTGATGGGACAGGAATTAAATGGGGATCGATGCATGCACTGGTATTGTATATACGAAATCATGGACATGCAAATGCTAATAGTGGCTTACGTGCAGTCTTCAGTTCATCAATGTCTTTCATGATAGCTGCTGTAGCCTTATTCAGTGTGTCAATGCATGTTTGACATTTTTCTGCATCCTCAGAGTTGTATTTGCCATCATACTTTGCATATTTACCAATAAGTTGACACATACCAGACTTCGGGTTGTCGATAAGATTTTTTTTGGTTAGGGTATTTATATGTTTTTCGAGGTTTGTGGTAATTCTCCATCTCCACTTCTGTTGTTGTAGAAGATACTCTCTGAATTGCGTCTGTTTTACTGCAGCTGCTGATCGAAATAGGCCAGGGGTTATGCTGTTAAAATATTTGATTTTTTTGGAATGTTCATTTGGGATAAGATATTTGTCCCAAGGCAGTTCAGTGGGAGCATTGTCGCTTGAAAGTTTCTGAAAGTTTCTGTCTTTGAACAGCAATGTTGTTTGCCTTCTTTTTCGTGTACTGCAGCTTGGGACATTATTTGGTCCATTCTTAGGTTCTGCAGCTTTTATTGCCATCATAATTTTTCTCGCATGGTCAGGCAATGGGATTTTCACTGTCCCTATGAGATACTTTTCATCCTCTATGGATAAAATCCCCTCAAGGTCATAACCACCATCAGTGAACAAGTCTAAGTACTGACCCATATTGATAGTGTTCCTGGTTGAATGCTTTCAAAGATATGGAAGTAAACAGTTTAGAACCCAAATGATGAGCAATTGCAATTTTTATTTGTGTTTTCGCTAACAAAATACAATTTTCACATGACGGAAATAATGAACTCTCCTAATCTACAATGGCAATTTGACAACTATCAAACAAAATTTTCACTTAATTTTACAAGAAATACATTGTTGAATGCAGGTAATCTGTCATTGTTTATTCCCTTGCCTGTCAAACAAAGTCATTTATCTTTGTGAAGTATACACACATTATATATTTAATTATATACATCACACCTGTTTATTCAATCTTCATTGGCGACCTGTTCAGCAGAGAATCAACTTCAAAATTGCCCTATTTTCACTAACTACAATTTATCACTACAAATATATGGTTTCAATGCATTTTCAATTGCGGTTCCTTTTCTGTGGAATCAGCTTCCTTTTAACATTCATTTGGATATTACTATTGAATCTCTTAATGTGATCTTAAAACTAATATTTTTTTAAGTAATAATAACAAGTGTGATTTTCTTGGAACAAAGACTACGCCATTTTATCATTTTGGGGACATCATAACTTTACATTATGGGTTGTTTTAGCTTTGTTTATTTTAATAATAATAATGATAATGATAATAATAATAATAATAATAATAATAATAATAATAAGCTTTAATTATACTGGATAATTCTTTAAGCATATAAACACTCGTCTCCCAAGAAGTCCAGTGAGGGCCATCCCTCATGGGTTCAGTGTTAACGTAAGAGGAAACCGGAGTACCCGGGGAAAACCTGCATTGTTTGGTAGAGTCAAACTGAACAACACTCTTCTTACTTACAGCGTGGTAAATTTAATCGAACCCTGACAACCCTTTGTAATGTTTATTTTATCTTTCTAACCATCTTTGTTGTCATTTTATCCATTTTTTTCCCTTTTGAGTATTGAAAAGAGACACATACAGGGTAGTGCATTTTCTTTAAAAATAAAATTAATTATCATTTTTATGTTATACACACATCCGACTGTTGCTGTTGGTGGGGGTTGTGTTACTTGGCATATTTTCATACTTTTTTGCAAATAAAGTTTATTCATTTGTGTACCCATTCCTGTTATATTTGCAATATACAACACAATTTGGCTGCTGCTATGTGTGTGTTTTGCTGCTAGGTAGATATGTTTAATGTTTTTCTTGACCACTATCCTAAATAGAGACTGAAATCAACATCCCAACCAAATATCAAAATAATGTTGTCTGTGGTTTTTGACTTTTGGTCTCTCAAAGATGGGCAGACAGATAGACAAATAAGACACTTTTGCTTCCAATCAAGGATAATCTTGTAAAAGCTAATACAACATTTCAGCCTCTTAAAGAAGTATTTCCTGTTCCAAGTTGACAATGAACAATGCTCTATACAAAATCCATGTGAAAACAACAAAGACAATGACCATTACTTGCAATATGACAAATACTCCACTATTTACAAAGATGAAGACAAGAACGAGTGGGAATTAACGCTATACTGCATGCTGCCTGCATTTGCCATGTGTACTCCGTCGGACTTCTCATAACCATACTTATATTCTTGCGGGGAGTCTGAGTGTGTATCCTTTCCTCACTTTCTAGACTTTCTTTCTGCTTTTCTTTCTGCTTGATGAACTAGCAAGTCATGTCTCTCCTGATCAGACTTTGAATTGAACACGTTCTTACATATGTACATCCACAACTACATATTGTGCTTTCACCTTTATTACTTCGTTGCATGACACTTTGACATACAACATTAATAAACGACAGATCTAGAGACTCCAATGCGTACTAAGTTGATCGCGTGACTTGGATTTGTAGTATAATGATCGCAACTATCATCAACACACTTCACGAACTGAAGATGATATGGCCGACAAACTATATGCTTTAAAATGAATAAATATTAAATAAACTGACATGGCATTGGTACCGCGGATAGCTTCTGCAAACAAAATCAAATAGGTTGGAATCAGGGGTCCGGGAAACAAAGTATTTGAATGATACATAGAATTGTACAAATTATCCATAGCTTTGTCCCATGTCAATGAAAGGTCATTTAATCCTTTGATGTAGAAAGTAGCACAATTCAAATTTTGTAGACATAGTGACTTCATTTGAGACAGGCGTATTCAAAGTCGGGGTAACAGGCCATCAATGGTCCTCTCAACATCTGCTATTTCGACACATACCTTTGATAACAGTATAGATTTCTGCACAGCAGACTGCAATAAACCACATTTTGTAGTATGTCCAACATCAATTTCAGACATTTCCAAAAGCGATTAAATTATGAAGTTTAGCATTCACTTCAATCAGTTCACTTGAAATAAGACTTTGTTTTCGCTAGAACGACCACAGGGAGCTCAGGCTCAGTTAGTTTTGTTTACAAATACAAACAAGTAAACAAACAAACAAACACTACTACCCCATCAGTTTTGCTTACAAATACAATCAAACAAGTAAATAAACAAACAAAACACAAATAAACAAAAATAAACAAGTAAACAAACAAAATAAACTGACAAATGAGTAGATACATGAGTAAACGACAACAAACCAATGAACAAACACTACTAACCCCCCCTCCCCCCATTTGACCAGAAACAATTTTTTTGGTCTTTAAAACTCTAGGGTGAGTGCTATGCTACAACATAAGTTGAGTGTTGGTACATGTTGGTACAAAAGGTTTGTTCTGAACAATGTAAAACAAGTCTGTACAATATATTGTACATTAAAAATCCTTAAAATGGCTATACAACTTGAATTTCATTTTGCAACTTGCCCAATTTGAAAGTAGATTGTGAAAAAATTGTTGTTTATGTAGAACAACTGGAAGGCTTAGAATAAAACAATCATTTGGTGACATTTTTCATTGTTAACATGGTGGGATATTTGAACTCTCACAAACTCTTTAAAATGTTGTATCCACATAGCCTCTACATTGTATACCCATGGCATGCTATACATGAAATGTCAATATCTGTCTCAATAGATTTAATAGTATACTAAAACATAAAGCTAAAAACTTTCAAAGTGGTCATATGAATGTGTATTGTTCTTGTTAACAAAATAAAAAACAAGGAAACCATGTCAGTGTCAGTCACTCAATAAATTGCAGAGCACTAAAACACTAAATATTATGTGATCAACATCTGTTACAAATGATTTTAATTAACTTAATTAAACACCAGTAATCATTATTAAAAGCAAGGGTTTCAATCCCCAGGTCTTACATCAGTGTTTATCTTATCAGGGGGATTACAAAGGATTATTCCTCAATGGTTCTAGGCCAGACAACTGCCATTAACACCTAACTTGTAATCCTAGGTCAATGTGGGGTGCATTGTAACAATATATGAAGTTTCAAATTGTGACTTGCTTTGGTCACTTGTAACTTCTTGTATAATGTTCATTCTGTTTGCTTACAAATAATATCCTGTACATGCAATAACAAACAACTGTCAAGTGAATTGTAAAAACAATGTTGAATAGTGTCAGTATTTTATTGCAAGTTCATATTTTACCTCAAATTACATTTAATTATAAATGATAAATATATACTGGTATTACTAGTATAGCTTTAATATACTACTCAAATTAATTGTACACAACTGATATTGAACAATTTTTATGTACTAATGAAATATTTACAACAAAGGGGAGATATCTAATCAAATGTACTAAATTTATTTTAAACTGTTTGAGAATTAAAAAAAAACCCATTCTTTGTAGTACTTTCCATTTCTTCATTACATTATTGTCCTGTGCAGGTACACACTACTGTTCAGTGTGGCAAGTTCAAATTCGAACAACATGGATTTCAAATATACAAAGTGGTCACCTGACTGGTCTCCTGTAATTTCAAATAATATGCAAGTATATCAGTGTGTAAATGTTTTATTTAGTACATTAATATTAATGATTTGCTACTCATCGTTCTTGTTGCTGTGTTCATTGTTTCATCTATTTACTTAGTCATCATCAACAGTGGTGTGTTACTGTGTAGGACACTATTTTTTTCCAGTCCTTTTCTTTGAACAACACGGACAAAACCACTTCCCCTTCTTAGCATGCTTAATTAGTCCCCGCTGGACGAAGTCCGGGACGGGGACTTATGGATTGGGTTCCGTCTGTCCGTCTGTCTGTCTAAATCAGCCCTTGTTTGCCAACATTGAATTTGGGGAAGAAGTTGAACTGTTTGTCCAGGAGTCCAGTGGTGTAGCTATGGAGCTAGCGTTTGATGCCTGGAGTCCAACTAAGCCATTAGGTGTCAGAGATCTGTGACACTGCTGTTAGCAGTCTGTGACCATTGTCCCTGCAGCCGGAATAGCTTGAACACTGGGCGTGCCGTCATATTGTCTGAAGTTGGTGCCTGATGACTCTGTGAGTGGCTTGGCATCTCTTCATAAACATGATTATCGTTTTATGGTGTTGGTGATTTCTGCAAAGTCGAAGTAGCATCTGCTGCCACCAAGATCCTATGTAGAGCCAAGGGCTCGATTCCATGGAAACAGCTATCCTATTTAAGACAATTTGTGTTACAACAGATAACACCAATACATACATGCCAAAAACCAAATTTCTTTTGCGAATTTTTTTTTCATCTTGAAGTTTAACAGATAGAGACCTCATTCAAGTTTTTTCACCCATGTTATCAATTATGGGCTTTTTAATGACACATTGACTTTTGACCCTGACCTCCATCTTCAAGGTCAAATAGCCATATTATTGTCAAAGTGTGTATTTATATCTCTGATATGCATGGACTGATTTCAACCAAATCTTGTACAAATGTCAGATGCTATAGTCTGCATATACACATCACTTTGTTTCAAAACCCCCACGATAACAGCAAATATATTTTTTCCATTAGTTGTAATAGTCAAACCTAAGTATAGTTAATATTTTTTTAAATTACAATATCTCATTCTTTTCCCTCAAAGAAAAATACATCATTTTGTAGCAGTCTGTTGCCCTTATTGAATATCGTAATTTTTATTTTCATAGTGCTAACTTTGAATTTCCATTTCTGTGTGTAGCTTGATAGTTTGTCAAGACACAGTTATGAACCCTGCTTTGATTTTGAAAAAATGACAATGTCATCAGCATATTAAAGTAGGCCACTGACTGACTTAAATTATTGATATAAGGAGCGTCACAAACGCTTGAATAAAATTTTTTTGGCAAGTCACTTATGAAAATATTGAATAGTGCAGGGCTAAGGTTACAGCCTTGCTTAACTCCTGCAGATGATTATATTCTTGTACTTGTCCATGTCACCTCTTCTGCACCATGCTCACATCAAAAACTTCGCCTTTTCCTTAATGTCCACCACATAAACGCTGCCTATTTATACATTTAAGTGAATATTGATGGTTTTCCTTTTCACAAAGGGTTACATTTATCAGACCATATTTATCCTTAATTTTCACCTCACTATGGTTGAATCTATCCACTTCAGAATTAAAGGTGTTTAGTTTCAACATAACATTAATGCATTTCTCACACAGACACAGTGGTTCAATGTGTCTTTGAAGTTTTTTGAAGCTAGGTTTACAAGTTAAGGTTCACCTGCTCATTTTCTTCTCTCCTTATTTCATATGCTCTATCATGTGTCATCTCCACTACTCTCCTTGTTTCAATTTTTTTGAGATACAGTTTGCATAGTAGGTCTGTTGACCTCTCATGAGACATCTGGTCACTGGTAGAAATTTATGACACTTTTGGAGACATCACATGTTATCTTATCCGATCTTGTTTTCCGTAAATGTTTGGCATTGCTAAATTCTGCCAGTCTGTAGGAATTGATTTGTTGCACCTTAATTCTGACAAAGTCATGGCTCAGACCAAACATGGCTGCCTGAGCACGCATTTTTCTGTACTTTCTAGATACAAGTAATGACCGTGCAATCAATTTTCTCAAGTCCTGTCTGCTTGCATTGATTCCAGTACAACCAGTGACTTTTTTAATGCTTCTAATGGTCTTTGACACAAGTTCACCATCACTGTGAATACCGTGAGCAAGAAGGGCTGTTGTTTCTTTAGGTGACACTCTAGTCATCAAACCTTTACAAACTTCGGCACATTTATGTGGATTTCTAGGAGTTTTTTCTTAGCACAACTGAACTGATAAGGTAGTAGTGCTATAGGCATGGCAAAGTGTCTGTCTGTCTGTGAACAACTTAAAGTCAAAAATTGCTGGACTGACTATTATTAGCATAATGCATGGTGAAGTAAACAGTTTACATGTAATAGTTGGCCACTGATCAGTATTAATGAATAATTTGCATAATTGATTATTTTCAGTAATTAGGCCACATCTAACTGCACACTTCAATTTCAATATAATTTAATACATATGTTAACCATTACCATCACAAGACACATATGTCCTATGAAGTTTGTTGATGAACCTTACAGTTTTGATGAATAATTTGCATAATTAATGATTTTCGGTAATTAGGCTATATCTCAATACTGCATATTCAAATGAACTATATTTAACAATTCTATATAGTATGGCAGTAAACAGTTTTAAGAAATTCAATGTAAAACCATTCAGAATTGTTGGTTAGTACCATACTACTGTTCATTAGCTAGTCATCTGCACAGAAATTTGCTGAAACATTGCACATTATGCTTGCTGTGAATGGTTAAGTCTGTAATTGATTACAAGTGTCATCATCTGATTCATCAGAATAGAAATCATCTTCTGCACCAGAATCCTGATCCACCACCACCACCACCACCATCACCATCATCGTCATCATCATACATCATTGCTCCTTGCTGAGATTCAGAATGTGCATTCATTGCTATTAATTCCAATGCCTGATCTTGCTTCATACAAATCAGTCCAGTTGCCAGAGGTGGTTTTGGGGGGTTAACCTTGCAATGTGAGTCATATGATATTTTTTGCAGATTCCACCTCAAAAAGGTGTCCTGTAAGCATATCTGATGGGTGCCACTCGCGCACCCCTGGGCATTTTGTTATATTGCAAGAAAACCGAAATACCATGTATTGCTATGGGTAAACACATGTTTTGGTAGGCTTAATACTTACTGCCTATAAAACCATGTCAAAGTTACTTAAAAGTCATATTTACATGTTACACACTGTATACTATGAATAATCAGTCAATTACATATATTTTGTCAAAGGTTTTGTATATTAAAATATCATAATTAGGCCAAAGGTCAACAAAATGTCGCCATTTTCAGTTATTATGACTTAATTAGCGGATGTATTTTCTGTGTTTTGTGTGGCGACCTAAGAGTGTCAAAAAGGTTTTGCAAAGGTGTTGCACAATCGCATGTGTAATGAAGTTAAAATTGCCACACTACAAAAATAATTGATACTGTGATCAACATTTAGTCATTCAGTTTCAAGAGGGGTGATGGCAGTATCACTCAGCTTATAATGTGTAACTGGTGTCATAACCTGATTTGTACCGCTTGAAGGTTCATGGCCAAAGCTTGTCCAAATCTTTTTTCCCATAAAGCTTCATTTAATGTTTTCACTGAAATCTGGACAAAGGTTTGTGAGTAAAGCTTATTTGAAGTTTACTTGCATAGGTTAAACAAAGCTGCCTCAAAGCTTTGGGAAAGATTTGTAATGAACCTTCGACAGAGGTTTGTGTCTGTAACTAGTTATGAACCTTAATTTCAAAGGTTGTACAAAGCTGCCTTCGATGAACCTTCGGTTAAGATTTGTAATGAAGCTTTGAATTCGAGAGAAGTATGTGATAAAACCATGTCCGCAGCTTATTTCCCAAGGTGAAACCAAGTTGCATCGGAAGAACCTTCAGTAAAGATTTGTAATAAAGCTTCGACAGAGGTTTGTGTGTTAAACTTCTTACGAAGCTTACTTTCAAAGGTTATAAAATGAAATGCCTCTCAGAACCTTCAGTCAAGATTTGAATGGACAACCTCAACACAAGCTTCAGCAAAGAATATTCACCTGTATGTTTTTGAAATGTAAAATCTGTTTGACCCTTTTTTGGTACACAGTCAGCACAAGCATATCAAAACAGACATGACAGGGGTGGTATCGGCCCCCAAGCTCAGTCAATATGGTATTAATTTGATAAAATAAATGAATACTATGAAATGGAAAACATTCCCTTGTAAATGCAGAATATGATGACTGTTGTCAACGCCTATCAAAATAATGACATCAATGGTGTGTAGTATATTTCAACATATTAGGTTACCATGAACACCCATAAAACGAAGGATAATTTAATAACAATTAAAACCTTCTATATGCGTACACATGTCCCAAGTTTGACCTGGATTTGAGTAGTTCATGTTGTAGTATGAAAGGCAATTTTGAAAATATTACTTCTATGAAAAATAACATTTTTAATTCGACAGGACCTTTTTGTGGTCAAAACCGTCCCATCCCCAAATTTAAAGTATTAGGAATGAGATGTTGCAGAAAAAAGTTAATACTTGAAGTTGGGGGGGGGGGGGGGGGGATTTGACTCTTAAAAACTCCTAATTTTTGACCAGTAAAATTTTGTGATGACGAAATTGGCTTTAATTAGCATGAATGACTACTTGAAACCATATTTCTATAATTATTCAACTGTTGACAAGTAGTGACTACTTTCCCCCATCAAATTACATTGTCAAAATTTCCTTTAGGGCAACTTTTTCCTGCACTGAAATAAATTACTAATTTTAGCTATTACTTTTACATTTCTGTGGTAAGGTGACAACCTGTTTTGTAAATTTGGTAACCCAAAGAGAGCAATTGGTATTCAGTTGATAATATACCCACAAATGTCATGGCAATTGGTGAAGTGGTTTCTGACTGTAAAGTTTTTGTACGCACACATACTCATACCCATACAGACAGACTGTAAAGTTTTTGTATGCACACATACTCATACCCATACAGACAGACTGTAAAGTTTTTGTACGCACGCACACACATTTCCATGCCTAGAGCACTACTGAACCAAAGAAGTCCAGTTGCTCTAAAAATTATCAAAACTTGCATCCTTTTACCAATTATTAATATTGCAATTAATTAAAAACACCAAAAACAAAGACTCATACTTACTTCTCTACACTGTCTTTCTATTTCCAGCAGAGACATGAATGTATTCAATCTTCATCTGCTGTTACTGGGTTTCAGAGTGGTTCGGATGCAAACTATAAGTTGTTTTAGGAGTGCCAATGGCCATACTGGTGTTGTAGCGTAATACTGTAATGGGTTTTCTATTTTATAAAACTGTTGGTCTCAGAGTAGCTTTTGTGGTGTTGACAAATATGGTTTTGATTTTGCAACACTGTTCTTCAGTAAGTCCAAATTTTGGAGTGACAACATTTGGAATGCCTGATGGCATCGCTGTCCTGTTTCAACAGTTACAATCCCTCTGTTGGCTGCCATTCACACTCTACTTCACCACACCACATTTTTTATTGCATTAGTGCAATGCCATTCTCTTTATGAAACCTGTAGGAAATTGGTGTTAGCATATGATTACTAAATACCCGTTGTCAAATAATATGTACAGTGGTGAATCAGTGTCAACAATGCTATGAACAAGGAGAATTAAATAAATATCAAGTAATATTTTCACCATAAGTCATCATGTTTTGTTTCAAAAATTCTCGAGAGAACGATGGTCAGGATTGTTTTAATGTTATCCTATACTAACAACAGCTTGACTAGTACTGGATTGAATAGTTTTCTAATATTGTCTAGCATCATGCGTGAATACTTTAATATAAATTGGAATAGTATTCAACTGTACCTGAACTGATGTGGTGTGGAATGGAATGTGGTTGTGGAGCTTTATTGTGTATAGCTCTATCCATTCCTTTATATCAAAGACAGCTTTGAGTTCTTTTACCACAGCCTCCTTTTTACTGGCAGTAGCACATAAATGTACTAATTCTTCCATTGTTTTAGCATTGTTTGTTCTCAGTTTTTTTGATATTTGACTAAATTTTTGGTCAATATTCTTGTGCGTCCTACCTTGTGGAAGGTCATTACAAGCTATGAGAAAATAACTAGTTAGTTATAATAAAGCACATGGTCAAATAATATGACTACCATAATGCATGCAATGAAGTACATGCACACCATACAACAAAAGCAACATACATGAACATTTTGACTTGAATCATGTGTTAGAGTGAGTGACCACTGTTCTGTTCTAATTTATTCTGTAGTCATAACATATTTTTGATTTCCAGCAGTGACATTGTATTTTACATCCATGTCACAAAAATCTATACTCTATAGATTAAAGGTTGTAGCACAGTATAAATATCTATATTACAAAACAAAGATAAATACTGACAACAAAGCAGCTGTAAAGAAGACTTAGCACCAAAGGAAAACTATCCATTTTCTTTAGAATACCATACAAAAATAACTGATTAGCATAAATCTGTTTGCAAAGTAAACATTGTTTTTGATAAAATGATAAATAATGATACTTGGCAGTAAATACTTGTCAGAAAACAAATCTGTTGGAGCTGTAATGCATGGAGTAGGTGGCCTTTCAATATTTGATTAATCACACTCTGATGGGATTTTAGAAAACAATATAATAAAAATGTGCAGTCTTTCTGTAGAAAGTTATGCAAAGTGTGGTAATGATGATTTATTTTGGTCCATTCCATCCAAAACTATGCTGGTTGTTTTTGATGGGTTGTTCCTTGCTTGTGCTGCCCGAGCGCAATAGTGTTAAATTCTTTTATTACAAATAACAATTTTCACTGACAAGAAATGAGAAAAAATTTCACACACACACACTTTATCAGTTCAGTTATGCTAAGAATTCTAAATATGCTGACTGGCTCGCTGGCTTTTGTTGTTTTACAAACCATACCTGCAAAAGATGAACCAAAAAACTCCAGATAAAATATGAAATACATAAAATGTGTTCTCATGTTTTAATATGTAGATACCATATTATTTTTAGTCAGTAGTTCATCTAGTTCATACAACATCGTTACAATAATATGTAAAGTGAGAACTGTATAGTTGGCCTCTAGACTATATTATTTTAGAATGTAGTTGTCACTTAGGGGAACAGAATACATGACCACTTGCTTCAATTTACTCGTCCTGGTTTTGAGCCCTATCTTTGACATTGGAACTTTTGTGTTCAGTTTAAAATTACATTACCTTTGTTTTCAATCATCATCTGTCAGAATATTTCTTGTAATTGTATATGTGAATTATACACAAAATCAATGCACACATTTAATACAAAAATTATCGGTTTCTTCTGTATTATAATGTAGTATTATCACAAAAACTGTACAGTTGTTCTACAGTGCCATTGGTGTTATTTTTTAGTATGTTTACATGTCCTTTTTTATTCAGACCATGGAAAATATATCAGACTAGGACTTTCCTTTTATCAACCTCATTAATATTCCAAGCTAGTCCAAACTCTACAAAAACACATGTCTGGATCAACCTGGTTGTAATTTAGTCAGTCATCACAAGAAGGTGTTTGTTAAATTAATTATTTTCTTTAATTCTTTTATTTTTGTAAATTTGATGCTACAGCTTGCATGACAGAAATTCTACTTTATGCTACAGTCACGCAAACACTCACCCGTCTTGCTTCTGTTACCATCTTGTTGGTATCACTGGACATCAGGTGTAGGTGATGTACACTTAACATGCCTGTAGATGTAATAGACATTGCCTTGAATGACATCCACAAAAGCCAGACGATAGTACTTTCAGTTGGTTATTTTACATATGTATAGACTGCTTATGGAACTTACAGTATTTTTTTTAAATTCCCATCCTTCAAGATAAAATAGAGTTTACTGTGAGCGTTATATAATGCGGCAAATCTCTGGCATAAGGTCCCCTGGGAGACTGTCAGAATATTGATATTCTAACAGTCTAATGTCCATATTATCTAGTCAATGCTAGGGGTATCATTGCTGCCAAGCAACTCATTGTGGCCTTTCCGAGATGCCGTACATATACCAGTTTTCCACACTTGATGCTTGACTGCAAATAGTGTTAAGAGTACTAGAGTTATAAGAGCATACAGGGCCCTTATAACTCTGCAAACATACAAACATATAGTTTGTACGTTTGGTGTAAAAAAAAATGCAGACGGAGACGTGCACGGTGAAAATGGAGACAGGAAATTTGTTTCTGTAGTTGTTAGATGTGAGATAAAGGCCATAGACAGGCAAGTGAAAAAAAATCCAAACCAACCGACAAACTAGTCACCAACCTAACCTAACCAGAGACAACCCAACAACAGAAACCAAATAAAAAGAGGGACAAGAGAAAATACATGTACAGTAATATGTATGTAATCATGTGTAGTAACAGCGAAAAAGGACCGAGATGCAACGCGATGCGATGTACTTGATGACGTCAAAAAAAACCTCACTCATTCATTTATTCATACTTAAAAAATAAACAATTACACTTTTCATAATTACTTTTTGGGTCTTCATACCATCTTCGATGGTCTTGAATTTTGATCCTGAAATGAATTAATAAAGCAATATGATTAGACACGAGAACGATTAAGCTACACTATTTTTCAATCTTGAGTGTATGTGTCGATATTATCGACTCACTTCTGCCTTGAGATTGGAAATCACATGTATCCATCTTGAATGTCCAATCTGAAAGTGAATTAAAACAAACAATAGTTTAGCAATTTACTTTTTCAATATATAGCATTCAATTGATATTATATAATATTCTAATTTTGCTAAACATTGCAGACGTGATAGCTAAAGCAAATGTTTCTAACATCTAATGTTCCTATCTGTAATACTAATTAATACCAGGTAAAAGGACTTAACAAGACAATTATTAACTTACGTCTGCCTTGAGATTGGTAATCACATCCATCCAACTTGGGTCTTGGTACTCCATTTTGGGTCTTGCTATCCATCTCAGGTGTTCCATATGAAAGAGAATTAAACAAATGAGTTTAGCAATTTATATTTCCAATATGACATTGTAATGTATTCAAGTTTTGCTACACGCTGCAGTCATGATAGCTAAAGCAAATGTTTCTAACTTCTAATGTTCCTATGTGTAATACTAATTAATATTAGGTCAAATCACTTAATAACACAATTATTATCTTACGTCTGCCTTGAGATTGGTAATCACATCCATCCATCTAGGGTCTTGCTGTCCATCTTGGGTCTTGCTATCCATCTCGGGTGTTCCATATGAAAGAGAATTAAACAAATGAGTTTAGCAATTTATACTTCCAATATGACATTGTAATGTATTCAAATTTTGCTACACGCTGCAGTCATGATAGCTAAAGCAAATGTTTCTAACTTCTATTCTTCCTATGTGTAATACTAATTAATATCAGGTAAAAGGACTTTATAAGACAATTATTAACTTACGTCTGCCTGGGATTGGTAATCACATCCATCCATCTTGGGTCTTGGTACTCCATCTTGGGTCTTGGTATTCCATTTCGGGTCTTGCTATCCATCTCGGGTGTTCCATATGAAAGAGAATTAAACAAATGAGTTTAGCAATTTATACTTCCAATATGACATTGCAATGTGTTCAAATTTTGCTACACGCTGCAGTCATGATAGCTAAAGCAAATGTTTCTAACTTCTATTCTTCCTATGTGTAATACTAATTAATATCAGGTAAAAGGACTTTATAAGACAATTATTAACTTACGTCTGCCTTGAGATTGGTAATCACATCCATCCATCTTGGGTCTTGGTACTCCATCTTGGGTCTTGGTACTCCATCTTGGGTCTTGCTATCCATCTCGGGTGTTCCATATGAAAGAGAATTAAACAAATGAGTTTAGCAATTTATACTTCCAATATGACATTGTAATGTATTCAAATTTTGCTACACGCTGCAGTCATGATAGCTAAAGCAAATGTTTCTAAATTCTAATGTTCCTATGTGTAATACTAATTAAGATCAGGTAAAAGGACTTTATAAGACAATTATTAACTTACGTCTGCCTTGAGATTGGTAATCACATCCATCCATCTTGGGTCTTGGTACTCCATCTTGGGTCTTGCTATCCATCTCGGGTGTTCCATATGAAGAGAATTAAACAAATGAGTTTAGCAATTTATACATCCAATATGACATTGTAATGTATTCAAATTTTGCTACACGCTGCAGTCATGATAGCTAAAGCAAATGTTTCTAACTTCTATTCTTCCTATGTGTAATACTAATTAATATCAGGTAAAAGGACTTTATAATACAATTATTAACTTACGTCTGCCTTGAGATTGGTAATCACATCCATCAATCTTGGGTCTTGGTACTCCATCTTGGGTCTTGCTATCCATCTCGGGTGTTCCATATGAAAGAGAATTAAACAAATGAGTTTAGCAATTTATATTTCCAATATGACATTGTAATGTATTCAAATTTTGCTACACGCTGCAGTCATGATAGCTAAAGCAAATGTTTCTAAATTCTAATGTTCCTATGTGTAATACTAATTAAGATCAGGTAAAAGGACTTTATAAGACAATTATTAACTTACGTCTGCCTTGAGATTGGTAATCACATCCATCAATCTTGGGTCTTGGTACTCCATCTTGGGTCTTACTATCCATCTCGGGTGTTCCATATGAAAGAGAATTAAACAAATGAGTTTAGCAATTTATACTTCCAATATGACATTGTAATGTATTCAAATTTTGCTACACGCTGCAGTCATGATAGCTAAAGCAAATGTTTCTAACTTCTAATGTTCCTATGTGTAATACTAATTAATATCAGGTAAAAGGACTTTATAAGACAATTATTAACTTACGTCTGCCTTGAGATTGGTAATCACATCCATCCATCTTGGGTCTTGGTACTCCATCTTGGGTCTTGCTATCCATCTCGGGTGTTCCATATGAAAGAGAATTAAACAAATGAGTTTAGCAATTTATACTTCCAATATGACATTGTAATGTATTCAAATTTTGCTACACGCTGCAGTCATGATAGCTAAAGCAAATGTTTCTAACTTCTATTGTTCCTATGTGTAATACTAATTAATATCAGGTAAAAGGACTTTATAAGACAATTATTAACTTACGTCTGCCTTGAGATTGGTAATCACATCCATCCATCTTGGGTCTTGGTACTCCATCTTGGGTCTTGCTATCCATCTCGGGTGTTCCATATGAAAGAGAATTAAACAAATGAGTTTAGCAATTTATACTTCCAATATGACATTGTAATGTATTCAAATTTTGGTACACGCTGCAGTCATGATAGCTAAAGCAAATGTTTCTAACTTCTATTCTTCCTATGTGTAATACTAATTAATATCAGGTAAAAGGACTTTATAATACAATTATTAACTTACGTCTGCCTTGAGATTGGTAATCACATCCATCAATCTTGGGTCTTGGTACTCCATCTTGGGTCTTGCTATCCATCTCGGGTGTTCCATATGAAAGAGAATTAAACAAATGAGTTTAGCAATTTATACTTCCAATATGACATTGTAATGTATTCAAATTTTGCTACACGCTGCAGTCATGATAGCTAAAGCAAATGTTTCTAACTTCTATTCTTCCTATGTGTAATACTAATTAATATCAGGTAAAAGGACTTTATAATACAATTATTAACTTACGTCTGCCTTGAGATTGGTAATCACATCCATCCATCTTGGGTCTTGGTACTCCATCTTGGGTCTTGCTATCCATCTCGGGTGTTCCATATGAAAGAGAATTAAACAAATGAGTTTAGCAATTTATACTTCCAATATGACATTGTAATGTATTCAAATTTTGCTACACGCTGCAGTCATGATAGCTAAAGCAAATGTTTCTAACTTCTAATGTTCCTATGTGTAATATTAATTAATATCAGGTAAAAGGACTTTATAAAACAATTATTAACTTACGTCTGCCTGGGATTGGTAATCACATCCATCCATCTTGGGTCTTGGTACTCCATCTTGGGTCTTGGTACTCCATCTTGGGTCTTGGTATCCATCTCGGGTGTTCCATATGAAAGAGAATTAAACAAATGAGTTTAGGAATTTATACTTCCAATATGACATTGTAATGTATTCAAATTTTGCTACACGCTGCAGTCATGATAGCTAAAGCAAATGTTTCTAACTTCTATTCTTCCTATGTGTAATACTAATTAATATCAGGTAAAAGGACTTTATAATACAATTATTAACTTACGTCTGCCTTGAGATTGGTAATCACATCCATCAATCTTGGGTCTTGGTACTCCATCTTGGGTGTTCCATATGAAAGAGAATTAAACAAATGAGTTTAGCAATTTATACTTCCAATATGACATTGTAATGTATTCAAATTTTGCTACACGCTGCAGTCATGATAGCTAAAGCAAATGTTTCTAAATTCTAATGTTCCTATGTGTAATACTAATTAATATCAGGTAAAAGGACTTTATAAGACAATTATTAACTTACGACTGCCTGGGATTGGTAATCACATCCATCCATCTTGGGTCTTGGTACTCCATCTTGGGTCTTGGTACTCCATTTTGGGTCTTGCTATCCATCTCGGGTGTTCCATATGAAAGAGAATTAAACAAATGAGTTTAGCAATTTATACTTCCAATATGACATTGTAATGTATTCAAATTTTGCTACACGCTGCAGTCATGATAGCTAAAGCAAATGTTTCTAAATTCTAATGTTCCTATGTGTAATACTAATTAATATCAGGTAAAAGGACTTTATAAGACAATTATTAACTTACGACTGCCTGGGATTGGTAATCACATCCATCCATCTTGGGTCTTGGTACTCCATCTTGGGTCTTGGTACTCCATTTTGGGTCTTGCTATCCATCTCGGGTGTTCCATATGAAAGAGAATTAAACAAATGAGTTTAGCAATTTATACTTCCAATATGACATTGTAATGTATTCAAATTTTGCTACACGCTGCAGTCATGATAGCTAAAGCAAATGTTTCTAAATTCTAATGTTCCTATGTGTAATACTAATTAATATCAGGTAAAAGGACTTTATAAGACAATTATTAACTTACGACTGCCTGGGATTGGTAATCACATCCATCCATCTTGGGTCTTGGTACTCCATCTTGGGTCTTGGTACTCCATTTTGGGTCTTGCTATCCATCTCGGGTGTTCCATATGAAAGAGAATTAAACAAATGAGTTTAGCAATTTATACTTCCAATATGACATTGTAATGTATTCAAATTTTGCTACACGCTGCAGTCATGATAGCTAAAGCAAATGTTTCTAAATTCTAATGTTCCTATGTGTAATACTAATTAATATCAGGTAAAAGGACTTTATAAGACAATTATTAACTTACGACTGCCTGGGATTGGTAATCACATCCATCCATCTTGGGTCTTGGTACTCCATCTTGGGTCTTGGTACTCCATTTTGGGTCTTGCTATCCATCTCGGGTGTTCCATATGAAAGAGAATTAAACAAATGAGTTTAGCAATTTATACTTCCAATATGACATTGTAATGTATTCAAATTTTGCTACACGCTGCAGTCATGATAGCTAAAGCAAATGTTTCTAAATTCTAATGTTCCTATGTGTAATACTAATTAATATCAGGTAAAAGGACTTTATAAGACAATTGTTAACTTACGACTGGCTGGGATTGGTAATCACATCCATCCATCTTGGGTCTTGGTACTCCATCTTGGGTCTTGGTACTCCATTTTGGGTCTTGCTATCCATCTCGGGTGTTCCATATGAAAGAGAATTAAACAAATGAGTTTAGCAATTTATACTTCCAATATGACATTGTAATGTATTCAAATTTTGCTACACGCTGCAGTCATGATAGCTAAAGCAAATGTTTCTAAATTCTAATGTTCCTATGTGTAATACTAATTAATATCAGGTAAAAGGACTTTATAAGACAATTGTTAACTTACGACTGGCTGGGATTGGTAATCACATCCATCCATCTTGGGTCTTGGTACTCCATCTTGGGTCTTGGTACTCCATTTTGGGTCTTGCTATCCATCTCGGGTGTTCCATATGAAAGAGAATTAAACAAATGAGTTTAGCAATTTATACTTCCAATATGACATTGTAATGTATTCAAATTTTGCTACACGCTGCAGTCATGATAGCTAAAGCAAATGTTTCTAAATTCTAATGTTCCTATGTGTAATACTAATTAATATCAGGTAAAAGGACTTTATAAGACAATTGTTAACTTACGACTGGCTGGGATTGGTAATCACATCCATCCATCTTGGGTCTTGGTACTCCATCTTGGGTCTTGGTACTCCATTTTGGGTCTTGCTATCCATCTCGGGTGTTCCATATGAAAGAGAATTAAACAAATGAGTTTAGCAATTTATACTTCCAATATGACATTGTAATGTATTCAAATTTTGCTACACGCTGCAGTCATGATAGCTAAAGCAAATGTTTCTAAATTCTAATGTTCCTATGTGTAATACTAATTAATATCAGGTAAAAGGACTTTATAAGACAATTATTAACTTACGACTGGCTGGGATTGGTAATCACATCCATCCATCTTGGGTCTTGGTACTCCATCTTGGGTCTTGGTACTCCATTTTGGGTCTTGCTATCCATCTCGGGTGTTCCATATGAAAGAGAATTAAACAAATGAGTTTAGCAATTTATACTTCCAATATGACATTGTAATGTATTCAAATTTTGCTACACGCTGCAGTCATGATAGCTAAAGCAAATGTTTCTAAATTCTAATGTTCCTATGTGTAATACTAATTAATATCAGGTAAAAGGACTTTATAAGACAATTATTAACTTACGACTGCCTGGGATTGGTAATCACATCCATCCATCTTGGGTCTTGGTACTCCATCTTGGGTCTTGGTACTCCATTTTGGGTCTTGCTATCCATCTCGGGTGTTCCATATGAAAGAGAATTAAACAAATGAGTTTAGCAATTTATACTTCCAATATGACATTGTAATGTATTCAAATTTTGCTACACGCTGCAGTCATGATAGCTAAAGCAAATGTTTCTAAATTCTAATGTTCCTATGTGTAATACTAATTAATATCAGGTAAAAGGACTTTATAAGACAATTATTAACTTACGACTGCCTGGGATTGGTAATCACATCCATCCATCTTGGGTCTTGGTACTCCATCTTGGGTCTTGGTACTCCATTTTGGGTCTTGCTATCCATCTCGGGTGTTCCATATGAAAGAGAATTAAACAAATGAGTTTAGCAATTTATACTTCCAATATGACATTGTAATGTATTCAAATTTTGCTACACGCTGCAGTCATGATAGCTAAAGCAAATGTTTCTAAATTCTAATGTTCCTATGTGTAATACTAATTAATATCAGGTAAAAGGACTTTATAAGACAATTATTAACTTACGACTGCCTGGGATTGGTAATCACATCCATCCATCTTGGGTCTTGGTACTCCATCTTGGGTCTTGGTACTCCATTTTGGGTCTTGCTATCCATCTCGGGTGTTCCATATGAAAGAGAATTAAACAAATGAGTTTAGCAATTTATACTTCCAATATGACATTGTAATGTATTCAAATTTTGCTACACGCTGCAGTCATGATAGCTAAAGCAAATGTTTCTAAATTCTAATGTTCCTATGTGTAATACTAATTAATATCAGGTAAAAGGACTTTATAAGACAATTATTAACTTACGACTGCCTGGGATTGGTAATCACATCCATCCATCTTGGGTCTTGGTACTCCATCTTGGGTCTTGGTACTCCATTTTGGGTCTTGCTATCCATCTCGGGTGTTCCATATGAAAGAGAATTAAACAAATGAGTTTAGCAATTTATACTTCCAATATGACATTGTAATGTATTCAAATTTTGCTACACGCTGCAGTCATGATAGCTAAAGCAAATGTTTCTAAATTCTAATGTTCCTATGTGTAATACTAATTAATATCAGGTAAAAGGACTTTATAAGACAATTATTAACTTACGACTGCCTGGGATTGGTAATCACATCCATCCATCTTGGGTCTTGGTACTCCATCTTGGGTCTTGGTACTCCATTTTGGGTCTTGCTATCCATCTCGGGTGTTCCATATGAAAGAGAATTAAACAAATGAGTTTAGCAATTTATACTTCCAATATGACATTGTAATGTATTCAAATTTTGCTACACGCTGCAGTCATGATAGCTAAAGCAAATGTTTCTAAATTCTAATGTTCCTATGTGTAATACTAATTAATATCAGGTAAAAGGACTTTATAAGACAATTATTAACTTACGACTGCCTGGGATTGGTAATCACATCCATCCATCTTGGGTCTTGGTACTCCATCTTGGGTCTTGGTACTCCATTTTGGGTCTTGCTATCCATCTCGGGTGTTCCATATGAAAGAGAATTAAACAAATGAGTTTAGCAATTTATACTTCCAATATGACATTGTAATGTATTCAAATTTTGCTACACGCTGCAGTCATGATAGCTAAAGCAAATGTTTCTAAATTCTAATGTTCCTATGTGTAATACTAATTAATATCAGGTAAAAGGACTTTATAAGACAATTATTAACTTACGACTGCCTGGGATTGGTAATCACATCCATCCATCTTGGGTCTTGGTACTCCATCTTGGGTCTTGGTACTCCATTTTGGGTCTTGCTATCCATCTCGGGTGTTCCATATGAAAGAGAATTAAACAAATGAGTTTAGCAATTTATACTTCCAATATGACATTGTAATGTATTCAAATTTTGCTACACGCTGCAGTCATGATAGCTAAAGCAAATGTTTCTAAATTCTAATGTTCCTATGTGTAATACTAATTAATATCAGGTAAAAGGACTTTATAAGACAATTATTAACTTACGACTGCCTGGGATTGGTAATCACATCCATCCATCTTGGGTCTTGGTACTCCATCTTGGGTCTTGGTACTCCATTTTGGGTCTTGCTATCCATCTCGGGTGTTCCATATGAAAGAGAATTAAACAAATGAGTTTAGCAATTTATACTTCCAATATGACATTGTAATGTATTCAAATTTTGCTACACGCTGCAGTCATGATAGCTAAAGCAAATGTTTCTAAATTCTAATGTTCCTATGTGTAATACTAATTAATATCAGGTAAAAGGACTTTATAAGACAATTATTAACTTACGACTGCCTGGGATTGGTAATCACATCCATCCATCTTGGGTCTTGGTACTCCATCTTGGGTCTTGGTACTCCATTTTGGGTCTTGCTATCCATCTCGGGTGTTCCATATGAAAGAGAATTAAACAAATGAGTTTAGCAATTTATACTTCCAATATGACATTGTAATGTATTCAAATTTTGCTACACGCTGCAGTCATGATAGCTAAAGCAAATGTTTCTAAATTCTAATGTTCCTATGTGTAATACTAATTAATATCAGGTAAAAGGACTTTATAAGACAATTATTAACTTACGACTGCCTGGGATTGGTAATCACATCCATCCATCTTGGGTCTTGGTACTCCATCTTGGGTCTTGGTACTCCATTTTGGGTCTTGCTATCCATCTCGGGTGTTCCATATGAAAGAGAATTAAACAAATGAGTTTAGCAATTTATACTTCCAATATGACATTGTAATGTATTCAAATTTTGCTACACGCTGCAGTCATGATAGCTAAAGCAAATGTTTCTAAATTCTAATGTTCCTATGTGTAATACTAATTAATATCAGGTAAAAGGACTTTATAAGACAATTATTAACTTACGACTGCCTGGGATTGGTAATCACATCCATCCATCTTGGGTCTTGGTACTCCATCTTGGGTCTTGGTACTCCATTTTGGGTCTTGCTATCCATCTCGGGTGTTCCATATGAAAGAGAATTAAACAAATGAGTTTAGCAATTTATACTTCCAATATGACATTGTAATGTATTCAAATTTTGCTACACGCTGCAGTCATGATAGCTAAAGCAAATGTTTCTAAATTCTAATGTTCCTATGTGTAATACTAATTAATATCAGGTAAAAGGACTTTATAAGACAATTATTAACTTACGACTGCCTGGGATTGGTAATCACATCCATCCATCTTGGGTCTTGGTACTCCATCTTGGGTCTTGGTACTCCATTTTGGGTCTTGCTATCCATCTCGGGTGTTCCATATGAAAGAGAATTAAACAAATGAGTTTAGCAATTTATACTTCCAATATGACATTGTAATGTATTCAAATTTTGCTACACGCTGCAGTCATGATAGCTAAAGCAAATGTTTCTAAATTCTAATGTTCCTATGTGTAATACTAATTAATATCAGGTAAAAGGACTTTATAAGACAATTATTAACTTACGACTGCCTGGGATTGGTAATCACATCCATCCATCTTGGGTCTTGGTACTCCATCTTGGGTCTTGGTACTCCATTTTGGGTCTTGCTATCCATCTCGGGTGTTCCATATGAAAGAGAATTAAACAAATGAGTTTAGCAATTTATACTTCCAATATGACATTGTAATGTATTCAAATTTTGCTACACGCTGCAGTCATGATAGCTAAAGCAAATGTTTCTAAATTCTAATGTTCCTATGTGTAATACTAATTAATATCAGGTAAAAGGACTTTATAAGACAATTATTAACTTACGACTGCCTGGGATTGGTAATCACATCCATCCATCTTGGGTCTTGGTACTCCATCTTGGGTCTTGGTACTCCATTTTGGGTCTTGCTATCCATCTCGGGTGTTCCATATGAAAGAGAATTAAACAAATGAGTTTAGCAATTTATACTTCCAATATGACATTGTAATGTATTCAAATTTTGCTACACGCTGCAGTCATGATAGCTAAAGCAAATGTTTCTAAATTCTAATGTTCCTATGTGTAATACTAATTAATATCAGGTAAAAGGACTTTATAAGACAATTATTAACTTACGACTGCCTGGGATTGGTAATCACATCCATCCATCTTGGGTCTTGGTACTCCATCTTGGGTCTTGGTACTCCATTTTGGGTCTTGCTATCCATCTCGGGTGTTCCATATGAAAGAGAATTAAACAAATGAGTTTAGCAATTTATACTTCCAATATGACATTGTAATGTATTCAAATTTTGCTACACGCTGCAGTCATGATAGCTAAAGCAAATGTTTCTAAATTCTAATGTTCCTATGTGTAATACTAATTAATATCAGGTAAAAGGACTTTATAAGACAATTATTAACTTACGACTGCCTGGGATTGGTAATCACATCCATCCATCTTGGGTCTTGGTACTCCATCTTGGGTCTTGGTACTCCATTTTGGGTCTTGCTATCCATCTCGGGTGTTCCATATGAAAGAGAATTAAACAAATGAGTTTAGCAATTTATACTTCCAATATGACATTGTAATGTATTCAAATTTTGCTACACGCTGCAGTCATGATAGCTAAAGCAAATGTTTCTAAATTCTAATGTTCCTATGTGTAATACTAATTAATATCAGGTAAAAGGACTTTATAAGACAATTATTAACTTACGACTGCCTGGGATTGGTAATCACATCCATCCATCTTGGGTCTTGGTACTCCATCTTGGGTCTTGGTACTCCATTTTGGGTCTTGCTATCCATCTCGGGTGTTCCATATGAAAGAGAATTAAACAAATGAGTTTAGCAATTTATACTTCCAATATGACATTGTAATGTATTCAAATTTTGCTACACGCTGCAGTCATGATAGCTAAAGCAAATGTTTCTAAATTCTAATGTTCCTATGTGTAATACTAATTAATATCAGGTAAAAGGACTTTATAAGACAATTATTAACTTACGACTGCCTGGGATTGGTAATCACATCCATCCATCTTGGGTCTTGGTACTCCATCTTGGGTCTTGGTACTCCATTTTGGGTCTTGCTATCCATCTCGGGTGTTCCATATGAAAGAGAATTAAACAAATGAGTTTAGCAATTTATACTTCCAATATGACATTGTAATGTATTCAAATTTTGCTACACGCTGCAGTCATGATAGCTAAAGCAAATGTTTCTAAATTCTAATGTTCCTATGTGTAATACTAATTAATATCAGGTAAAAGGACTTTATAAGACAATTATTAACTTACGACTGCCTGGGATTGGTAATCACATCCATCCATCTTGGGTCTTGGTACTCCATCTTGGGTCTTGGTACTCCATTTTGGGTCTTGCTATCCATCTCGGGTGTTCCATATGAAAGAGAATTAAACAAATGAGTTTAGCAATTTATACTTCCAATATGACATTGTAATGTATTCAAATTTTGCTACACGCTGCAGTCATGATAGCTAAAGCAAATGTTTCTAAATTCTAATGTTCCTATGTGTAATACTAATTAATATCAGGTAAAAGGACTTTATAAGACAATTATTAACTTACGACTGCCTGGGATTGGTAATCACATCCATCCATCTTGGGTCTTGGTACTCCATCTTGGGTCTTGGTACTCCATTTTGGGTCTTGCTATCCATCTCGGGTGTTCCATATGAAAGAGAATTAAACAAATGAGTTTAGCAATTTATACTTCCAATATGACATTGTAATGTATTCAAATTTTGCTACACGCTGCAGTCATGATAGCTAAAGCAAATGTTTCTAAATTCTAATGTTCCTATGTGTAATACTAATTAATATCAGGTAAAAGGACTTTATAAGACAATTATTAACTTACGACTGCCTGGGATTGGTAATCACATCCATCCATCTTGGGTCTTGGTACTCCATCTTGGGTCTTGGTACTCCATTTTGGGTCTTGCTATCCATCTCGGGTGTTCCATATGAAAGAGAATTAAACAAATGAGTTTAGCAATTTATACTTCCAATATGACATTGTAATGTATTCAAATTTTGCTACACGCTGCAGTCATGATAGCTAAAGCAAATGTTTCTAAATTCTAATGTTCCTATGTGTAATACTAATTAATATCAGGTAAAAGGACTTTATAAGACAATTATTAACTTACGACTGCCTGGGATTGGTAATCACATCCATCCATCTTGGGTCTTGGTACTCCATTTTGGGTCTTGCTATCCATCTCGGGTGTTCCATATGAAAGAGAATTAAACAAATGAGTTTAGCAATTTATACTTCCAATATGACATTGTAATGTATTCAAATTTTGCTACACGCTGCAGTCATGATAGCTAAAGCAAATGTTTCTAAATTCTAATGTTCCTATGTGTAATACTAATTAATATCAGGTAAAAGGACTTTATAAGACAATTATTAACTTACGACTGCCTGGGATTGGTAATCACATCCATCCATCTTGGGTCTTGGTACTCCATCTTGGGTCTTGGTACTCCATTTTGGGTCTTGCTATCCATCTCGGGTGTTCCATATGAAAGAGAATTAAACAAATGAGTTTAGCAATTTATACTTCCAATATGACATTGTAATGTATTCAAATTTTGCTACACGCTGCAGTCATGATAGCTAAAGCAAATGTTTCTAAATTCTAATGTTCCTATGTGTAATACTAATTAATATCAGGTAAAAGGACTTTATAAGACAATTATTAACTTACGACTGCCTGGGATTGGTAATCACATCCATCCATCTTGGGTCTTGGTACTCCATCTTGGGTCTTGGTACTCCATTTTGGGTCTTGCTATCCATCTCGGGTGTTCCATATGAAAGAGAATTAAACAAATGAGTTTAGCAATTTATACTTCCAATATGACATTGTAATGTATTCAAATTTTGCTACACGCTGCAGTCATGATAGCTAAAGCAAATGTTTCTAAATTCTAATGTTCCTATGTGTAATACTAATTAATATCAGGTAAAAGGACTTTATAAGACAATTATTAACTTACGACTGCCTGGGATTGGTAATCACATCCATCCATCTTGGGTCTTGGTACTCCATCTTGGGTCTTGGTACTCCATTTTGGGTCTTGCTATCCATCTCGGGTGTTCCATATGAAAGAGAATTAAACAAATGAGTTTAGCAATTTATACTTCCAATATGACATTGTAATGTATTCAAATTTTGCTACACGCTGCAGTCATGATAGCTAAAGCAAATGTTTCTAAATTCTAATGTTCCTATGTGTAATACTAATTAATATCAGGTAAAAGGACTTTATAAGACAATTATTAACTTACGACTGCCTGGGATTGGTAATCACATCCATCCATCTTGGGTCTTGGTACTCCATCTTGGGTCTTGGTACTCCATTTTGGGTCTTGCTATCCATCTCGGGTGTTCCATATGAAAGAGAATT